>NC_061107.1:47343641-47346141 GCF_015104395.2 Macrobrachium nipponense | reverse complement strand
TACACACACATTTACACACACACACAGACATATATATTAAAAGGAAGCCATAAAAATGTCAAAAGTTTGAACGTTAATGATATATATTTCGGAGAACAATTGTCTCCCTCGCAGGTAAATGATGAATAAAATAAGAATTACAGAATAGCTATATTTTTATCAAGAGTTCAAGAGGTCAGCCATGACGTCACTCCAGTTGATAGCTTCTCATTCTTCTTAATATGTGGTTGGAGGAAGATTTTATCTATAATATCTGAGTCCCAAGCTCCTTTTGAGAGGTTTATCGCATTTCGTTGTTTAATCATTGCTGATTCTACCATCAAGCTTTTGAACTGACAATTGCTGCTATAAACTATAGTTAAAAATAGCTGAGCTCTTTTTCCATAGCATACTGAACGTTTATGTTATATTAATCCCTGAGGGAGTGATTTAACTGCAATACTGATGTAGAATTGGTCACTGTTGAGGCAAGGGATTATGTATACTCCTGTGTCTTTAGACACTGGCTTTTATTGGATGCTAATCAAGGATTTAGCTAAAGTATTTGGGCAGGTAAAGACAAAAGTTTTAGAGTTTCCAAGTGTCTGTGTCAGTGTCTGATTACTATCCAGGTGTGGGATTTTGATTTTATTGTCGGGCGTCTCTCAATTCTTGTTTTGAGGGGAACTGTAACAGATTATGTTTGCTTTATGAATCGCTTTCACAATTATATGGTTAGGGTACTTTTGAGATGTCAGCTGCTCATGGATTAGTTCAATTTCCTTTTACAGGAAATCCGGGAGCATCCGTAAAACTTAAGAATAAATTGCTGGCCACACCAGTCTTGATAGAAATGTTATGATAGCTATCATACTGAATGTATAAAAGTGAAATTGTTGGTTTCTGTATATGGAAATTTTATATTTTGTGGTCTCTAATTTGAAAACATGAAAAAAAGGAATTTTTTTGTTTGTTTCATATTCAACTTTGAATTGGATGCTAGGCAGTAATGTATTTGATTTTGAAAGATATACGTTGAAACTGCCCCATCCATTATCCCAAAATGTTAGTATATCTACATATCTCATCTTCAGCATGTCTTTATGTTTTATTGTATTTATTATTACAGTTTCAAAATATTTCATGTGTAGGTTAGCTAAAACAGGACTCAAAGGGCTGACCATGCTGGGCCAGAATTTTTGTTAAAAGAATGACTCCCCAAATGGAAAGACATTGTTTGATACACGTAATTTAAATAACTTTATTATTTCATCTAGGGCTAGTGTAAAATGATCAGAGTAGGGGGCCAAGCTTAGTTGTGAAGTGGAATATGTACTTCTTTGAATTTGTGACAGTAATCATCGGAATATTTAACGTTACCACTTAGCAATTTTATAATTGAAAGCTCCGGCAAATGAGATAAATGAATGGAAGATTATCTTTGTGAGTTTTAGGAAAGCCATAAAAGTAAGGTAGTTTCGGGTTAACGACTTTAAATTTCTCTAGTAATTCAGTGCTCTTTTTGTCTTTGCTAATTAATCTTGGAAAGGAAATTGAACTAATCCGTGAGCAGCTGTCATCTTTAAAGTACCCTGACCATAAAATTATGAAAGCAATCCATAGGGCAAACATAATCTTCAACCATCCCCCTGAAAGTGAGACTAGAGAGATGCCCAACAATAATATATCAAAATCCCACACCTGGACAGTATTAAGACGTTGACACAACACTTAGAAACTAAACCTTTTGCCTTCACCTGCCCAAATACCTTAGCCAAATCCCTGATTAACGTCCGCAAAAAGCCAATCCCCAAAGGCACTGGAGTATATGAAACCTCTTGCTTCAGCTGTGACCAATCTTATATTGGATTTACAGGTAAACCACTCACCCAGAGTTTAATACAGCATTAACGTTCAGTAAGTTATGGCCTATTTCTGACCACATAAATAACCATATCCACAGAATAAACTGGAATTTGTTCCATATACTTTATAGCAGCAATTGTTGGTAGAATCAGCACTGATTAAACAAAGAAATGCGATGAACCTCTCAAAAAAAGCTTGGGACCCAGATATTGTACAAAAATTCTTCCTCCATCAAAGATTAAGAAGCTATCAACTGGAGTGACATAACGGCTGACTTCTGAAACTCTTGGTATAAGCACTGCATTTCTTCATTTATTTTATTCATTACTTGCCTGTCGAGGGAGACACTTGTTATCCGAAATATATAGCAATAATTTTCTACCTTTTGTCATTTTTATAGGCTCCTTTTATTAGATGGAAAAATTTTGTTTGAACAGAATCTAATTTGCAGAATATAATAGTATATATATACAGTATATATATATATATATATATATATATATATATATATTCATATATATATTCATATATATATATATATATATATATATATATATATATATATATATATATATTCATTACTTGCCTATCGAGGGAGACAGTTGTTATCCGAAATATATAGCAATAATTTTCTACCTTTTGTCGATTTTATAGG
>NC_061107.1:47233641-47333641 GCF_015104395.2 Macrobrachium nipponense | reverse complement strand
ACAATCCCATTTGGTTCACCTCTTAATGTCATCACCACCAAAAGACCAATTTACTCCAGAATCAACAAACCCGTACAGACCTCCGTCTAACCAACCTCATTATCACCTAAAGTTACCATTAGCCTCCAAACTCTTCATTTACATCACAAATCATCATTAGTAAAAGAATATCTAACCACATTATAAAACCAAAAAATAGAAACTCTAGCCCGAGGCTGAATCCACCAAAACCGATCTCATACCTCCTCAGACATGAGGACCAAAAATAAAACCACACCTACGGGATGCAATCTCATAAAACCACTATCGTAAATCACCGTAACCATAGATCACCAAGGCCACACCTATGAAATATAACCTCGTAAAACCGCAAACCACCACAAGCATAAAACCACAAGTCACCAGAATCACAAATCACCAAGCCATAAATCATCAAATCATTAGTCCCAAAATCATAAATCACTACCACCAAAATTCCTCCAAACTACAAGTAACACCAAGTACTTCTCATAAAAGATATCAACCACCACCACAAAATATAACCCAGTCACCAACGTTACCCAAAAACCTCCCATAAATTGTCATAAGACTACATGTTTCACATAAATAACCTCAAAAATCACAAGAACCACAGCAATAATTATGCCGAATCGCCGCATTTGTTCAGAACAAAAATAAAAAGAAAATAGTATTAAACAAAAGACTAAAAATTAGATAATCAAGACCAACACAACTCTACGGACTCATGTTTCCAGATTTTACAACCCATATCAACTAACGTTTACAATTATCTGCCTCCTTGATCTTAGAGATATGCGTTAACCTTAATAACCCCGTTTTCTCACCTGGAACCACAAACTTATTTCCTTTCTTTTCTTCAATAACCCTAAAGTGACCCTCAAATTTTGAACCTAACTTGTAATTGAGCCCATCTCTTACATTAACCTTCACGTCAAGAACACATCCCCATCTGCTGATTTCCCATTGCTCCTCTCCACTATTTCTCGTGTCTTTGACTCGAGATTATTACTGAGACGTGGATGTCTCTCTTTTGCCACAGAGGTCAATGACCTAACCTTGTCCTCCCCACCGGAAGGTAGGGGTAACTAATCAAATGCGCCTCGCGCCTGGTAACCAAACAACGCCTCGAACGGAGACATCTGGATAACTCACTGACCATAGTATTAATGCTATGTCAAACTGTATCTATATACCGGTCCCAATTCCTATCATTGCCACCTATGGTGGTTAAGTACATCAAGCACTTTTCGGTTTACCCGTTTGCATAGCCCATTAGCTTCTAATCTGTACGGAAGGATTGTTCCTTCCTGTATCCCCATAACTTCCGCCAGGCACTTTAATCTTTAGTCTTATTTACACATTTTCTACCATTATTCGTAATAAGTACCTCGGGCACCCCATAACGACAAACAAACCAGATTTATGCTTTAGTAGGGAGATTTCTATCACCCTCGTTAATATATCTTTCACTACTAACAAATACCTATAGCCATACTCAGATTCACAAAAATTTCCTAAAATAGTATTCTCTGAAAAGGTCTATCGGCGGATATTGGAAATACCGCCAATTTGCAAGAAGTCACCTTTGTAGGTTTGCTGGCATTACAAACCGAACACCCCTTCAGAAAAATCTCCACATCCGCCGACATATTTTTTCAGATGCATTTTACGTGTTCCATTATACATCTTCTCAACCCCCAAATGTGGACTACCAAACTTGCAATATACTAGATCGAAAACCACTGGAATGATAAAGACATTCGGAATTTCCTGACTTATTCACATCTAAAGAAATGCCTTTGCATCTGCCAAACTTTCATCTTCATCTTGTTCCTTCTCTATCAAACTAATATCATATTCTATACAATCACCAGTAACCACACAAACTTAAAACTCTTCTGTATCATAGAAAATTCTACTAAGAGCATCTGGTACCACATAATGTCTGCCCTCTACGTATATACCTGAGCTTGATACCAAAATCCCTATTTGTCAAAAACCACTGAGCTCTCTTAGATGACAGATCTGGTTTATCAAAAAGATCCAATAACGGCTTATGATCTGTAGGAACTTCCTCCTTGTTATCTATTAACAACATCTTAAAATGAACGAAACTAGACGCTACAGCTGAAGCTTCCTTATCAACGGTAACCATTAACGTTTCATTACTACCCTGTGTCTTAAATATCCTGCTAAAATATGCCTTCGGATGCAATTTACCCTCAAATTTCTGCATAAGGCAAGCACCGATTCCATCCTGACTGGCATTTGTCACTAGTGTGAAAGGTACACTGAACTCCGGAAATGTCAGGACGGGGCGACTCATTAAAGCATCTTTAACTCTCTGAAAAGCTACCTGTTGCGCCTCCCCCCCAAGCAAAAACTGCCCATCAGCCCTTAAAATATCTGTTAAAGTAGCTGACAAAATAGAAAACCCTCTGACAAAACGAAGAAAAAAGCCAGCCATCCCGCCAAAAAACGGACTTTTGTCTTCGTCTTGGCTAACTTAATTTTCAAACAAGCTAACCTTAGTCTCCTAAGAACTTTTCTAAGCACTTCTAAATGTCCCTCTATGGAGTCTGTGGCAATCGATATATCGGCCTTGTATACAAATATGGACTTCTCTAATAACCCGTGTAAAACTGTGTTAACTAACCTCGTAAAAAGTCACAGGACTACCTGACAAACTAAAAGGCATCTGTGTAAACTCAAAATGCCCCTTGGACAATGAAATGCGGTAAGTTCCCGACTCTCCTCACTAAGAGGAACTTGCAAGAATCCCTGCATGAGGACTATGGAAGAATATACAGAGAGAAGGTGATCTGCATTTTAGAATTGCAATGTAAGTTATTTTACATTAAAACCTAAAGTCTAAGATAAGTTTTTTGACCTACTATGAGATTCAGGCCTCTGTAACACGGTTATTTGGACTTTGCTCCTTGTCAAAGCATCGGGATGTAGCTGAAAGTTGACATATGTATATTTTACAAACCACACACAAATTTTGTCAGCATTATCAATAACCTAAACCCGATAGTTTTAATTTTTATAGAGTAAAAATGATCTAGCCGACGCCATGGCCAATGATTACGAGCAAGAGTCGAAAAAACATTTATTACGTAAGCAAGGTAACAAACACCTTTTGACTAAATGGTGTTGCCCTGCCCATCCACCACAGAAATTCCATCGGCTCCGAAACCCAAAGACTTTTATGAATGGCGGAACGATACAAAGATATGGTTGGGGTATCAGTGCTAGCGTAGTAATACTACTGTAGCAGCAGTGCCGCAACAGTATAGCAGTAATATACATGAATTAATCGTTTAGGCCAACTGCTGGGATCCTTGAGGATCATTTAGCACTTCTTACAACTACTCGAGAAATTAGTTTTTATAGCCAGAAGTTAAATTTTCTAATCCAACAATGGCCCGATAGCCTTCAGTGTTATCCTGAATTATAACGAGGCGAAAGTGGGTGGAGCCTCATGAAGTCACCATTCTGACGATAATTATTGGTGAAGGTTTTAAAGCCAATATACGGTACCGGCTATTTTTTTATTTTTCAGTAAATAGATAGATAGCCAATAAATAAAAATTGCTTGACATTGGATATAGCAGTTATCAAATCAATTTGTCTACTATGTTTTTGATAATTACCAACTATTCCCTACATCTTGTCAATCTGATTGTGACCTATAAAGTAGACTGTAATTTCTTTGGAAACTTATTTTGGAAGTTAGACTAATAATCGAAGTGTTTTTGTATTTATTAACATATTTTGTTGGTTTGTTCATTATGACAATTATCAGAGGAGAGGTTCCAGAGTTCATAAATGTGTACTGCTTTGCTTGTATTTAAATTTGTATATCATTGTTGCCAGAGGTTTAGCCTTCGTTACGTATAGCCAATCATCCATCGAGAAAGAGGGAAAAAATGCTGTCATAATTTAGTAACGAGTGCGTTCGAAACCTTTTCTCTGAGTAAGTTGGCCCGTCTTCAAAAAAGGTCACTTTTACATTATAAGTACCAAATTTATTCAACCTACGTAGTGCAGAATACACTCAAAATTTATGTGTTGATATAATATGGTATTCTGAATAAGTGTTTATATTTATGAAATGCATAGATAAAAGTTATTTGCGAAAAAACCGTGTTACAGAGGCCCTGAATCTCATAGTAGTTCCTCTCAACCTTTTACTTTCTGTATGGTGATAATAATAATAATAATAATAATAATAATAATAATAATAATAATAATAATAATAATAATAATAATAATAATAATAATAATAATTGACAAAATCAAGAAGAAAGTATCACTCACTAATGTCGCAATACCATGGGACACTAGAGTTGAAGAGAAAGAAAAGGAAAAAATGGATAAGTATCAAGACATGAAAATAGAAATAAGAAGGATATAGGATATGCCAGTGGAAATTGTACCCATAATCATAGGAACACTAGGCACGATCCCTGAAAAGGAATCTGGAAAAACTAGAGGCTGAAGTGGCTCCAGGACTCATGCAGAAGAGTGTGATCCTAGAAACGGCGCACATAGTAAGAAAAGTGATGGACTCCTAAGGAGGCAGGATGCAACCCGGAACCCCACACTATAACTACCACCCAATCGAATTGGAAGACTGAGATAGAAAAAAAAAAATAATAATAGTCAAAGTACAGTTTTAGGCGAATGTTTATGAAGATTAAAGAGTTCTATATTTCCCTTATGATTAGATCCACCCCCAACCCTACCCACAGAAAAACACCAATTTCAGGATCTGGTTCCCCACTGAGATTCAGATTTATGCAACTCATCCCTGCACCAAATCTCATTGAAATCCAGCGTAAGAAAAACGTTCCTCTGAAACCCCAGGTAATTCCTCATTGCTCACGACCCGCACCATCCAGTTTCCATTGATTTCACTCAATAAAATCCGATCGTGTGTGAAAGACAAATCTCCGGTCCACGATCTGTTCAAAAACAAATCAATAATTCTTGGTCCGTTGCCCACGAAATCTCATGTAAATCAAATAAAATCTAATAAAATGCCCTGGCTCGGCATTTGTTTAATAATAATGATAATAATATTAATAGAATGGGTCCTTAATAATGATAATAATAATCTCATAATAGCATGAGTCACTTAAATGGTGAAGAAATCCGCAATTGTGTAAGTGTAATTATATATTAAGATAAATATTTTGATACATATATTTACACTGACAATATTGAGTATTGAGGATTCATTCATAAATAATAATAATAATAATAATAATAATAATAATAATAATAATAATAATAATAATAATAATAATAATAATAATAATAATAATAAGAATTTGCTAAACTTCACTATGTAAGTTACGCATGATTTTTATATTGTGTTTTAGACCTCTCTGTAGATATTTGAAATACTTTTGTTTCCAATTAAAATTGATTATACTTACGACACTACAAACCTTCAGTCTTCCTGAGAGAGAGAGAGAGAGAGAGAGAGAGAGAGAGAGAGAGAGAGAGAGAGAGAGAGAGTTATATGGACACAGAATGAGACAGAGGAAGTAGTGTAGTCGTTGATAAATGAAAGAATTTCGCTAAATTACCCAGCAGGTAGTATCCGGGTATTAATCCGCTCCCTTCGTTTAGTTACCGGATACAATTTGCTTTCATCTATAAAAGTTTTGCATAAAATACTAGAATATAAAAATGAGACAATAAAAAGTAATGGAAAAGCTTTCCGATTTTGCTCGTATTTTGTTTTTATTTTCTAAGTATTACGATGACTATAGCTACGATGCAGGTGCGTAATTCATTCACTGGCTATTAACTCGCAAAGCATTTAATGCTTCCTTTGAGCACTGTTAAGTATTGAGTGAACATAATAAACGTGTTAAGGGAACATAAACTTCATTTCCTAGCTCTATGTGCAGCACTTGTACTTGAATCGATAAGCAACAGACATATTAATCCGTACTTGGGTTGGGGATGGAATAATTTCCCGTACATAACCCTTTCTACACTTCCGTAGTGATAGTTATGTGACAAAGAAATTTATAATTTCCGTCACTTCCGGTGTATCCGGTGTACCAGCTTAAGTGAAAGCAATACGCGAAAGATTTCCTTTGTGATCTTTGGATGAGTTGATGGAAATGCTATAGTTCGCGCACGACACATCTGTTAGTTCTGATGTCCTTTATGAGGACGCCCCAGTACTCACATTCGTAAAACTGTGATGCGCCTCCCCAAATGGATCCCGCGGAACATTCAGGAAGATGCCACCAGGAGACACCGCGACGAAGCACAATACCAACCAGTAGGTGCTCATAACCTCAGTGGATACAATGAACAGCATCCGGGACAGCCGACATTTACGCTTCCTTGAAATTGTAGATATTTTGAAAAAGAAAATCATCTTCCTAAAAGTCACTGCACAGCTTTACTCGCTTACTACAAACTTCCGAAGGCTTCCTGATGATGGGAATGATCTCCCGACGATGACTCTCCTGATTTCGATTAGGTTCCCATCTAGGCGAGGCGCCTTCAGGAACTATGCCCTCGGGAAGGCCCCAAGCCCTAGGCCACCTGTAGGACCGTCATCAAAGGTACAATGACTTACCGTCAATCATCGCAGTCCGTTGCCTAACTCACATTGGTTGATATGACAACCAATCAGTGATAAGCCCCTGACCAAGGGTGGATGCGCTGCTTCACCAAAAGTAACCATCTCCCGGGCCTCTGTCCCTGCATAAATTTGGTCATCAACCTCATCATTATCTTGTCCGGCAGGATCTCCCAACATGAATGAGCCATATCGTATATGACGGAACGACTACGATTCGTTATTGACTATTGTAAACTATTTTGCTGCTAGAATGAAAAAGTGAATATGGGATGATTGCAATAGAAAACTTACTCATAGAAAGGAATCAATATTATAGAAAAAATGATATATCAGATTGAACGTTGATGTTGCGTCTGTCCTCTTTAATAATAATAATAATAATAATAATAATAATAATAATAATAATAATAATAATAATAATAATAATAATAATAATAATGTCTCGGAAGAAGAACATCTTTCAATCTTCATTAAAAAGAATGGCCGTCTGGATGCCGTTTAGTTGATATAGAAGTTTCTCAATCTCTCAAATGAGTTTCTTTGTAGAAGCAACTACAAAGAAAACTCATTCGTAAGATTAAGTAACAGCAACATACAATCAATGGCATCCAGACGGCCATTTTTGTAATAATAATAATAATAATAATAATATAATAATAATACTTAATGATAATAATAATAATAATAATAATAATAATCATATAATAATAATATTAAGGCCAAAGCAGCATAAGATCCAACCGTTACATGAACAGGTAATAAGGGATACCAACAGAACAAACTATTCGGAACCAACCAGAAAAGACTATACAGCCAACTAAGAGGGGAAGACAACCGCCAAGAAATTCCTGAAGCCGAACCAAGTTAAGAGAATCTGGGAAAACATATGGAGCAATCCTGTATCACACAACAAACATGCAACATGGCTCCAGGAAATCAAGGAAGAAGAAACAGGGAGAATAAAACAAAGATTCACAGAGATCACAACAGACACAGTCAGACACCAACTAAAGAAAATGCCAAACTGGAAAGCCCCAGGTCCCGATGAGTCCATGGATACTGGCTCAAAAACTTCAAGACCTACACACGAATAGCAGAACAATTCCAGCACTGTATCTCAAATCACCATGCACCCAAATGGATGACTACAGAAGCACATCCCTTAGTACAAAAGACCAGAGTAAGGAAATATAGCCAGTAACTACAGGCCTATCACCTGCCTACCAATAATGTGGAAGTTACTAACAGGTATCATCAGTGAAAGGCTATACAACTACCTAGAGGAGACAAACACCATCCCCCACCAACCGGAAGGCTGCAGAAGGAAGTGTAAGGCCACAAAAGACCAGCTCCTGATAGACAAAATAGTAATGAAGAACAGTAGAAGGAAAACCAACCTAAGCATGGCATGGATTAGACTATAAGAAAGAAAGCCTTCGACATGATACCACACACATGGGCTAATAAAATAACCTGAAAATATATGGGGCAGAGGAAAACACCATCAGCTTTCCTCAAAAAAATACAATGCGCAAACTGAATACAAATACTTGCAAGCTCTGGGAATAAGACTAGCAGAGGTTAAATATCAGGAGAGGGATCTTCCAGGGCGACTCACTGTCCCCACTACTTTTCGTAGTAGCCATGATTCCCATGACAAAAGTACTACAGAAGATGGATGCCGGGTACCAACTCAAGAAAAGAGGCAACAGAATCAACCATCTCATGTTCATGGACGACATCAAGCTGTATGGTAAGAGCATCAAGGAAATAGGTACCCTAATCCAGACTGTAAGGATTATATCTGGGGACATCAGGATGGAGTTTGAATAGAAAAATGCGCCTTAGTCAACTACAAAAGGCAAAGTAACGAGAACTGAAGGGATAAAGCTACCAGATGGGAGCAACATCAAACACATAGATGAGACAGGATACAAATACCTGGGAATAATGGAAGGAGGTGATATAAAACACCAAGAGATGAAGGACACGATCAGGAAAGAATATATGCAGAGACTCAAGGCGATACTCAAGTCAAAACTCAACGCCGGAAATATGAATAAAAGCCATAAACACATGGGCCAGTGCCAGTAATCAGATACAGCGCAGGAATAGTGGAATGGACGAAGGCAGAACTCCACAGCATAGATCAAGAAAACCAGGAAACATATGACAATACACAAAGCACTCACACCCAAGAACAATACGGACAGACTATACATAACACGAAAGGAAGGAGGGAGAGGATACTAAGTATAGAGGACTGCGTCAACATCGAGAACAGAGCACTGGGGCAATATCGGAAAACCATGAAGACGAGTGGCTAAAGAGTGCATGGGAAGAAAGGACTAATACAAAGTAGAGAAGTCCCAGAAATATACAGAGACAGGAGAAAGACAAGCAGAACAGAGGAATGGCATAACAAACCAATGCACGGACAATACATGACACAGACTAAAGAACTAGCCAGCGATGACACATGGCAATGGCTACTGAGGGGAGAGCTCAAGAAGGAAACTGAAGGAATGACAACAGCGGCACAAGATCAGGCCCTAAGAACCAGATATGTCCAAAGAACGATAGATGGGAATAACATCTCTCCCATATGTAGGAAGTGCAATACGAAAAATTAAACCATAAACCACATAGCAAGCGAATGTCCGGCACTTGCACAGAACCAGTACAAAAAGAGGCATGATTCTGTAGCAAAAGCCCTCCACTGGAGCTTGTGCAAGAAACACCAGCTACCTTGCAGTAATAAGTGGTACGAACACCAACCTGAAGGAGTGATAGAAAACGATCAGGCAAAGATCCTCTGGGACTAAGGTATCAGAACGGATAGGGTGATACGTTCAAATAGACCAGATGTGACGTTGATTGACAAAATCAAGAAGAAAGTATCACTCATTGATGTCGCAATACCATGGGACATCAGAGTTGAAGAAAAAGAAAGGGAAAAAATGGATAAGTATCAAGACCTGAAAATAGAAATAAGAAGGATATGGGATATGCCAGAGGAAATTGTCCCCATAATCATAGGAACACTAGGCACGATCCCAAGGTCCCTGAAAAGGAATCTGGAAAAATAGAAATAAAAAGGATATGGGATATGCCAGTGGAAATTGTACCCATAATCATAAGAGCACTAGGCACGATCCCAAGATCCCTGAAAAGGAATCTAGAAAAACTAGAGGCTGAAGTAGCTCCAGGACTCATGCAGAAGAGTGTGATCCTAGAAACGGCGCACATAGTTAGAAAAGTGATGGACTCCTAAGGAGGCAGGATGCAACCCAGAACCCCGCACTATAAATACCACCCAGTCGAATTGGAGGACTGTGATAGAGCAAAAGAAAAAAAAAATAATAATAATAATTTCCGCTAATTAGCAATCATTCAGATGACGAGACCAGAACCCATAGAGTTGCATTGATAATTAAGGTCTTATTTTTTGTAGTGGACCCCATGTTTACGTTTTTGTTATGTAATACATACGATACAATTCCACCGATTCGAAGCTTTCATCAAAGACAGAATGACAGTGTGAATAAAATACATTTCCTTTAAAACCTCTATGTAAGACTGCAAAATATTGAGAACAAAGCCTCCGCATATATTTGAGGTCTTTATTGAAGCAGGTACATAACAAAAACGTAAACATGTTAGTTCTAATCCGCGAACATCATGAAAATATATACTTGATTTATAATAAACTCTCATGAATACTATTGATACCATTCTAATTGGCAACATTGTCATAGCAGTAATGAGTGACGCTTTTCCCACGACAGATGTGGCATTTCGTCTCCTTGGCAACTGCGGTGTTTAATCACCTGAAATGTTTTTTGCATCATGGCATTTTGAAGTTGAACAACAGATGGTTTTAGAGCCATGAACATGATTTGTTTTCAGGTTTTTCTTCCGGTGCAGAGTGCTTCCCTAATCAAAGTATCTGCGATAATTACCGAGAAATAATCTGTTTACTTTTCACGAAGGTCACTAGCGAAGAAAAGACAATTGCAGGTGTGAGTTATTGCAACAAAGAACTGGGAGCCACGGATTGTAATGTGATACCATAAGCATTAGTATCAGGACGAAAAGAAGAGCCAAATCGACCCTCAAGGCTTTCCACCTATAGCAGAAAATTCATGGTTGTATGAACTTTCTTTGTCGATGCTCCTTCAAGTTGGGTCCCTCTAAGTCTTTAAGATGGAATAAAGGAAATCAATGATCTTAGCAGCACGAGAAAAGATTAAATTGAGAGATATAATTATGTACATTCAAAGACACTGTGCACTGGAAAGCAATATGGGATCCTGTAAGGGATATACAGAAAACGGGTACAATCATACTTTTATTCCATTAGAAAATGTAAGTGACAAAGTCATCGTCCTTTAATTTCTCTTATGCAAAATTGCAGTGGCATATGATTCTGTTGCTATCTCAGAATAATTCTTCTATCACACAACTAAAGCAAGCGCTTCATGAATAGCTTATTCCTTCCGAAACGACTCGTAAACTAGTAAATTATCTAACACTGCAAAAAGTATCATTAGATACGCTCGAGGTCAAATTTTCTAATTCAATTATTAACTTTTGATGAAGAGGACATTCAGGCTGTAATGATGTTCTTCCCGTGTGTAATAATGCAGTTATCAAGTAACACGAATGCAATTGTCATATCACCATTGCCACCTGTGTCCTTCGGATTTGGGACTATTGTCATATATTAATCTAAGAAAAGTTCTTAGAATTTCCTAATTATTTTAGTTTCAAAGCATTTCAAGGGAGGCGCGTAATTCCCACTGTTCCAGTAACTCCAAAGAAATGTGAAGATTATACAACACGAGTTATTTTCATCATAAACTGTTTCATAAAGAAGTTGATGAAAAGCTGTGACGTTAAACTTTTAACAGTGCTAATTAAACTTTTAGCTACAAGATATCGATAGGCTTTGAAGACGACGAACAAAATAGATGTTGGTGTTTATTTAATTGCTTATATAAAGGCCCGCTGACAAGGTTGGCTGCAACTCACTGATTGTATTTCACTGATGTAGTTCGCTGATACTTTGCCGTTTTCTAAGCCTTACTTATTAAATCCAAATGATAGGTCGACTTATTTTTGTTAAAATGATGAATTTTTGTAATAATTTAAGTCTCAGTATATCAAGTATTTCGATGTCATTGATGTGAACAGGTGTGGTATATTTCTTATACATTATTACATTTTTCTGAGCACTTTTTCTCCTGCAAGAGTACAAATCTGTAACGTCTGACAGTATTTTCAAGATCTGTAAAACACACAAAGTTAATTCATTGCATCCATTATCATTCAGTCTATAAAACACTAGATGGTGCGATCTCCAAAGAATGTAACAAGCATGGAAAGACTGCAATAGAAAAGTAATACGATAGCAAAGAGGATGAGGACTGGGGGAAAATAATTTTAATTCTGTTACATGGCCATGGCTACGGAAAAGGTCAGTGATCAAATGAACACATACTGAATATAGATCGGCTGAGGAAGGCCACTCAGGACCTTTGTTAAATTGTGGGATGTTAAGCTGACGTTAAGACACGTGTTCTGTGAATTAATGTCTTATTGAAATTGCTGGTCTTTTTATCTTGGAGTTATTGATTTCCGACTATCACTATCGAATTAGAAGGTAAGGTACTCTGAATGAGCAATATTACGAGTGTTTCATATCTGATTTAAAGATAACTGATTCCCAATTAAGCTCGAAGTCGATATTAATTTTGAAAGGTTTCCGATCTTTCCTGATTCCAGTTTGTCATCGAGGTTTATTCTCTTACCCTAATCTCTCGTGCTCAGGGATTTTTTGTTTACTTTTTTCATTTATTAATTTTTTGAGTCTTTTTTTTGTGTATCATTTCTCTCCTATTTTAGTGTTATTTTATGTAACAAAGTATTTATGTGTTAGCCCCTTTTACCTTTGTCTATCTTGGCGAAGCGTTCTAACTGAAACATAGTTTCACTGAATGGATAGAGGGATTGGTACAAAGAGATTATAAACAGGAATAAAAGAAATGGGATTTGAAAATGGGAGTGATAAGCAGTGATAACGGAATAGGTAAATGCACAAGAGTTGGTAGAAAGTGAATGTTAGTTGTTACTTATTTTGAGTGTGTAAAGCTATGGAGACGGTTTTTGAGATAGAATGTCTTGCAAGTGAAAGAAACCAACGCTTTCATTTGAAAGTATTTATTCTGCCTTAATTTCTCTGCAATTTTCTTAAAGCTTCCAAATTCCTTCGCAAGAAGTTACAGTAATTGAAGGTTAAGCTAAGGTGTTCCAATTATATGAACACATTACTGAAAGTAATGTGTTCATATAATTGTACGTAAATAAATCAAATTTACAAATTTCTGTGAGTTTTGAGACAATGCCGCCTGTTTTTTTTTATTTATTTTTTATTTCTTTTTGGCTATTTGAGCTTTAAGAAAGTATCATCAACGCTCAGGTACCCATACTTATATGGATAACACAAAATTAAGGGAAAGTGAGGGAGTGGCAGAGAGAGAGAGAGAGAGAGAGAGAGAGAGAGAGAGAGAGAGAGAGAGAGATTGAGAGAAGAGCCTGATTTTTACAGAGATATTTCTAGGTAATATGTCTCAATACAGCAGCCCTGGGGAATTTTTATTCCCAGCCTTACATTCTGACTAAAATTTTATCCCTTCCTCCCCAGACTCGCATACTTACTGGGACTTGCTGCTATAACACTTTATCTCCCTCTACAGCTTGCCATTTCAGGCCCAGTGGTTAAATTGAGCCTAGTGGTATCCCCAATGAAGACGTATATTAATCACCATTTACAGGCGGCTGAAAAGCAAGAGCCCGTGCCAGCACAAGTCTTGCTAAATCTAACTACTACTAGCTGTCCTGCAACTATAAATATGTCTCAGATGGTAGATTGTTGGTACTGAATTTGAAAGCGTTCAAATTCAAGATGTTTTATTTATTGAGTTACGTCCATCACATGCTGGTGAAAGAGCGCCATTGCAGGACGAGACGAAATTACATATACCCTCCACTCTTATGTGACAAAAATGGACACGAGGAAAATATTCTAAAAGAGTAACCACATAATCAAGTATTCAAGAGTATGAATAAAAAAGTAGAAACTGGCATAGCGAAAAGTGACTACTCTTATAACAAATTTCAGTAATCTCATAACAGCAGAAAATGACAGGGAATTATTTCTACGTCATTTAAGCGAAATGGGATGAGTTTTGGAATTAAGCTTTTACCAAGAAATAGTTTGCGGCTTATCCTTGGAAAACCTAGTTAGAGGATTTTGAATTATAAATTTTGAAAGTTCAACTGCATGATTAAAAACAAATATCCTCCGTTTTTACACATATTTACTATGAAGCTGTCATGTAATTCAAGGGCAATCCTTTGAAAACTTCAAGCCGTTTTCCACTCATGGTTCAAGTCTTGCGCTTTTCTTTTGATTAAAAAGCTTTTGTGTTAACTTTTAACTTCGTGCATCACTTCATCCTTCCCATTAGCGTTGCCGTGGGAGTCGTGTCTTTAAAAAAAAAACCCGTTGCTTAACTAAGTAGCTATCAGTTACAAGAGATCAAATATCATTAAAACTCACCGACTCACATTTGTTTTTATAGTTTACAACAAGACTAGTTTATAATGTCTTCATTCTCACTATGTAAAGAGAATTCCTTGATTTGTTTTTAGTGACTATATGATAACGTCTAAGTGAGTTTTATCTTTATATAATTTTTAAGTGAAGAATCTATTTTTTCTCATAATAGAAAAAGTGTTTAAGGACTTGTCGTGAAGATTTGCAGGAATGCTACCTTGTTACAAAAGCGTTGGTAATCCTTGACTTTTCTTGGGTTTTGCTTTGGTGCTTAACAATTGTCTATGGATAATTAACTCTCTCTCTCTCTCTCTCTCTCCGAAGAGAAAACTTTGAAAATTGGTCAGAACCCGAGTACCTCGCGAGTAGAATACAGATGATTTTTTTCTGAAAAGAACAAAAAAGGTCTAAAAACGGAAAATGCTTAGAATCTATAGAAATGAGGCTATAGAGTATGCAAGATTGGTGCATCACATGCAAAGAATCTACTTTACATAATCTATAAAGCAAGGTGGAGATTCACCAAACTATTCAAATCAATCTTCGATTGATACATAGATTAATTATAGATTGTTTACATGAGTGAGCAATAACCGTAATTTTCCGTTATTTCTCATCACCATTTGTACATTATGCAGTATGCATAACTTAATGCTTTACGTCATCCTGAATGTCATTTGCATTCCTGTTGCTACGTCAGTTGATATCAAATGTGATGTTTGCTTTTGTCCTGCGGTTTCTTGTGAAATGCGAAAACTCATCAGTAATTTCACACAGTCAGTCTCTAACTGTGTGATAAATATCCTACATAAGATTTCGATAGAGACGTGTAGATCCAAAGAAACTCAGAGAGAGAGAGAGAGAGAGAGAGAGAGAGAGAGAGAGAGAGAGAGAGAGTTATTACAAGATCCCCTGCATTCAGGAAAGGTCATCAATAAATCTCGGAAGGAGAAACAGCACCAAGAAGCCGCGTGTTTTGATTCTCAAACCAAATAGAAGCTTTGCCGGAGCAGAATAGACGACCCAGATAACAGCTACATGATGCCGGAGCCTTGTTCGAATATCTTCGAGCGATTCCATGGAACTTGATTTAGAAACAAGCAGGGAGGAAAAGGGAAAAAAGAAGTGAAAGAGAATGCGAGAAGACTGGAAAAGCATGAGGTCATAAATATTTTGGAAAAGAATGAGAGAAAATAATACTATTATTCAGAGGTACCCAAACGGGGACTTCAGGAAATAGATCAAGTTTGGCTACCATTTAAGATAAAAATGGAACGCTTTCTCAGCATTAATAGCGTAAACGAAATATTTAAATGGATTTTTTCCCATGATTTTAACAGCTCAAAAGTTTATTTTGTAATGAGAGCATATACCTGGAAAAGGAGGCTGGCTGCAAAATCTAGTCTGGCTACGTTTGTGACGTTACTACTCCAGACACTGAGTCATCCGAATAGATTTAGTGAAAAAAATTGTCTTCAAATTACTGCATTTTACGAATAAGGGATGAAGCAGTTTCATAAATATTTCATGTCATTTTAACATTTAGACGTTCTATTTAGTATAATGCTGTTTATTCCTCTAAATGTGCGAACAGTACAGGGTCTATATCGGAATCCACTTCCTGGCTTCTCTTTAAATACTGGAGAACATTCGTCTTTACATAAAACCACCCTTGGCTTTCCTCGTGCGTGACTACGATGGACTGTATTCTTGTGCTTCCAGACGATACCATGAGATTCAGGCTATTTAAGAAGATTTTCTTTTATTTGCCAAGGAAATTGGGATGCAGTAAATATTTAGAGAAAGATAGATACTCAAAACCTAAACTTCCCCTTCCTCATAATTGGACAATTATGCTTTGACTTTCATCGTTAATGAGCTTCAACTCTCTTCAGCTTGCAATATCACTCCTCTGAACCTAGTAATGGAATATTGATAAATGAGAATGAAAATCAAGTTTAAAAATGAAACGTTCAACTACTTATGATACGTCATATTTTTAAAAGATACTCTCAACTCAGTTATACGTAATTAACAGTTGGAGTTTACATTCACTTTCACTTGGGAATCAAGCTTTTCGAACTGTATAACCTGAGGATACCACTGCAAGACTTTGTATGTAGATGTTTTCCTTTATTCGAGGAATAGTTTTGCTTTCTTAAATGGTAATAGGCAAAATCCTTTGAATTGCTTGTTGCTACTAGTTGTTGGTAATTGGTAACATCTCCAGTTTCAATAAATCTCTTTTTTCGTTCTTTACCGGGCATTTCCAACCTCCTCCCTCCACCCAATCCCCCAACAAACAAATCGTTGTTCTTGTTTTCATTCGCCTCTGATTCTCAGTGCACTTTCCCCTGTTTCAGATACTGATACACGATTGATTATCGCAGTCTAAATGGGATGTTATGTGTTTTATGAAACGGATGAGGAAATAACGATAGATTTTATTAAAAGTATATTTTAAAATTTTGTATGCTATGCACGTGGAGACTTGTGGAATATTCACAGATGTGAAAAAATAACAAGAAGTTCCAGGGATGACACTGGCAATAGGCGACATCATTTTCATATTCCTCCCCGAAGAGTTATTGGGCTTTGATGTAAGGCAATTTTTCTCTTGGCCACATATCGTATCTGGTATACTCTTTGGCAGTGCAGCACACAAGCGCTAGGGTAAAAAGTCACTTGGTCTCAGGATGTCTGTGGGACATAAGCTAATTCTTTGGAACGTAACGCTCGAATGAGTTAATTTTGTAAGTAAAATAAGTATAAGTGCTCAAAGGAAGATGGAGGTTCTTCAGTTACGTGCTTTTTCGTAAGAAGAAATTCATGTAATTAAACTTACATCGTGAATAAAAGTTAGCAGATATTGAAATGAACTGTTTTAACAACATAAATAACCATAGCCAGGCAGCCTGTATAAAGTTTCTTAGACTGTTCTCAGCTTAGAGACATTTCGTTCAATTACCTTCGTCAACGACCTCACGAAGACGACACAGGTTATTTACCGTTTCGTACCTTATAAGGTGAAGATGGGAGCATCGTGAAAGAAGATCAAGGCTTCATAAAGATTCCTCAAATAAACGTGAGACCAAGAACCAGCTGCTGACGTTAATACCTATTTTATTTTCTTCATATTCCTTAAGAATATAAAACGATATTTTTGTGCAAGGTTGAAATAGCACCGTGTCGTTGTTTTCCCTAGCTTTGTCTAACATTAGGAACTCTGTAGTATACATCAACTCAAACTTCTGTCATTTATTTCTTTGATCTTTCTGACGGATTGTAGCACGACATAGAAACAAACAGGTAGTCCCACGCGCAGGTCCGGTGTATTTTTATGTAACCGACCATAATCTGTGATGTCACGCAAACCGGTCGAAGCGACAATTCACTGATGTAAACATAGGGATAATTGCCTTTTCTACATTTTGAAATGCGATTTAATAAATATCCCCCCATTGATTTAAGCGGTGAATGCAAATTTGGATATATGAAATATTGTAATTCGTGTGAATTAACAATGTTTAATTTTGTGATTAGATTGGGGTTCACAGTTTTATCACCAAAATTAAGCAATGTAAAGTTAGTAAAGTACATGAACTGAAAGGCGGACTCGTGTCAACGGAAAACTCACAAAAACAAATCAACTTTAAAACAATTGATAACGAGGTTCCACATGCTCACAAAGCCAGGAAAGGAAAGTTTAAAAAAAACCGTCGAAAAATCGCGTGACCTCAGTCTCCAGGACCCCGTCACTCTCTAAAAGTTTCACATAAAAAAAACTTTTGTGCAACATTTCGCCTATTCGATTTCTCCAATATTGATATTCGTATGAACTACAATATTTCATATGTCCAAAATCGTATTCATAGCTTAAATCTATGGAGTGATATCTATTAAACCTCATTTCAAAGCGTAAAAAAGGCAGTTATCCCTAAGTTTACATAAGTGAATTGTCGCTTCGACCGGTTTGTTTGACGTCACAAAATCACACGCGCAAACGAGTCCCAAATTCGTCGCTAGAGCGGGACTACCTTATCATTACTACGTATATGGTGGATTGTACGTTTTATAACTGATGTATTACATCAGAGCCCAGAGTTATGATTTATACGTGTTTTACGCAAAGGCTTCGTTGGAATACTTGAAATTCCACTTCTCAACTTGAAAAAGTAGATAAGTATTAGTCTAAAACAACGTTGCAAATAAATATTTCAGTTCACTGAGAAAAGGATAACTAGATAATATTTGCTTGCTGATTTAAAGAACTGATTTCGTATCATTATATCTGTTTGGCCTCTGTATTATGTTGATTAATCTATCTGCTTCAATAGGGAATTCTTTAAACAAAGTTTTCATTCACGCTGGAAAAATAATCTCGCGAGATGACTTTGTCTTGGAGACTTGCATGAATGCGGCATTGTTGCAAGAGTTAGCAATCCTTGATTATTCCTCTTTGTGTTCTGCTTTGGTACCAGAATAAGGATGAAGGTGATTCATGAAATTCTCTCTCTCTCTCTCTCTCCCCGGACTAGGAGGAATAAATTACATTAAATTTTTAGTACCATTGGGATTGTGTTCCATTAAGGTTTTGCAGAAAGAGGATAGAGGGTTGCAACGAGAACGGGTTGATGCGGCTCAGGGAACGAAGAATTCCCTGCTTGATATGAAATTTATCTTCTGATGTAAACAGTACAAGATTTAATATCCCGAAGTTCACTTTACCCGTTTATTGAGTTCAGTGGCGGGTGAAATAACGAGGACAAAACTTGGGCTAAGATTTTGGTCCGTGTTTTATAGATTCTGAAAGAGCATTTCAGAGGCCGTAGTTTCATAAGTGGCGCAAGCAATCAATCATCTACGTAAGTCAACGTTGACCATTATTTTTCTCTCATGTCACCTAGGGACTGACAGGAAGTGATGGTGACGTTTTAAATTATGATTATGACATATATCATGGTTGGATTTAGAAATTGGCTGATGAAAGTTTGGTTGTGAAGCTTAGCACTCGGCCACTTTCAGTCATTCGGCGCTTCTGGCGAAAAGAGGGAGTTGGAGCGGTTGGACAGCAAGATAGGAGAAAGGAAGTGGGAACGGAGGTAACGTCAGATATTAAAAGGGCCACAGGGATCCCGCAACCAACATTTAGTAGTGACTACAGTGCACCACATGCAGAAGCTTAACTAGGCGGGGCTCAAGGGGGGGGGGGCCAAGGGGATGCACGCTGGCCCTGAACGCCACTGCCTGACGCCATCTCTTAGGGGGGAGGGGGGGGGGGGTCGGGCGCCAGTATGAGCCTGAGGAACAATTTATGCGGCTTACAGGGAGCTGTGATAAAAAAAAAAGTATTTACATTAATACGAATACGAAGTTGTAACGGTTCCATAAAAAAAAATTACCAGTTGTAAACAAGAGTTTTTGATGTGCTGGTCGCACAACATTAATAATATTGAGAAATATCTTGGTAACCGTTAATTTCGACGAAAATGCCAAAGAAGAAAAAAAGTCTTACAATCGTCGGAAATACAGAGTACAAACAACAAAACTATTGAGTTCCTCTGACCGAAGCCATAAATTTACCATTTATTTATTTATTTATTTATTTATTTATTTTTTTTTTTTTATTTATTCATTGTACTTGTCTGCCACAGTCAAGGCACAGACATGGCTTAGTGGGGCACAAGGGAGGAAGAGACGAAAATTACAAGAAGGAGAAGCAAGAAAATCAAGCGAAATTAAGAAAGCATTTCTTCAGGAGGGTGCTGGGCCATCAGTAATAAATGAGTCAGAAAATAAAGCAAGAACAGCAAGCAACAGTGTCATTGATGTCCCTAAGGAGATGGAGCGTTGCAAACCGCATCCTGCCATTTAAGTGAGTTTGACCTCGAAGAAGAGGTTGACAGTGACCAGGAGCTCAAATCAGAGCAGGAACCTGTCAGAAAAGATTTGCCCCTGAAAGAGGCACCAAGTGACGACCATGTAGTGGTACATAGCAAGATCCCAGTAAATTTGAGCAATGTTTCAATACCAGATGTAATTCAACATTATGATATTGGTTACTTGGAATTTGACATGATGACAAGAAAAGCTATCGTTTGAGATGCCTTGAGAACTGAGATTGTATTTTCCAGAACAAGGATAGTCTATTTGCAATGGAAAATAAACTGAGAATGAACAGTCGCTGGTTTAAGCGCAAGCTTGGGATTGGAGATCGAGGAGGGGAAGTTGCTCGTTCATTGCTGGTATACTATTCACCTAAAAAAATGCTGCTTTCGTTTCTGTAGTGTTCTCTTTTCTTATTCTGAATGCAGTCAATCGTCCTTAGAAGTAGGAGATGGTTTTAGTAAGTGGAAAGCTCCAGAGAAATTGAAACAGCATGAAAACAGTAAATGACACCGTCAGTCCTTCACAATTTGGAAAGAAGCTGAGAGAGTTTCAGTCACAAATACAGGTGTCAATAAAACACTGCAGACCCAAATAGAAAAAGAGAAAGAGCGATGGCGGCAAATTCTTTGTAGGATCTTACACTGCATCAAATTCTTAGCTAATCAGAACAGCTTTTTGGGGTCATAATGGGAACATAAGTGATGTTGACAACAGGAACATTGGTAATTTCCTTGGCCTGGTGAAACTAATGGCTGAATGCGACCCAATAATGAGGAATCACTTGGATTATGTAGAACAGAAAGCTGGATCTTTGTCATATTTGTCTCCTTTATTACAGAATGAATTTGTACATCTCTTAGCATCAACTGCAAGGAACAAATTACTTGATGATATCCATCGAGCAAAGTGCTATGGGCTTTTACTTGATGTCTGAAAGCGTGAGATATGTTGATATAAACTTTGAGACAAAAACAGTAACGGTAAAAGAGACATTTCTTGGTTTTATTGAAGTCGAACAAAAAGATGCCGCAAGCATAGAGAAGTAATATGTACTGTCGGTCACAGTGTTACGACAACTGTGCAGTCCTGGCAGGGCACAAATTTGGTGTGGAGCAGAGGATCATTGAAAAGAACAGTAAAGCTGTACCTATTTGTCAATTGTGACAACCACTCACTTAATCTATCTAGTATTCATGCAGCCACTGAAGAATCAGTTACAGTAACCTTTTTTGGCACATTAGACGCACTGTACAATTTCTTCTCAGGCTCAACAATGCGATGGGACAAGCTGAGGAAAACTATGCCAATCACACTAAAATCTCAATCTGAAACCCGATGGAGTGCAACAGAAGAGGCAGTTAAACCAATTTGTCACTACTTTGATGACTTGGTTATTCTACTGGATGAAAAGTCTACTGATCTGAAAGAAAATGTAGATACAAGAAGTGAAACCAGTCAGCTGTTGCACCGGATTCTTACCTTTCATTTCCTTGCATTACTTTTCTTTTGGAATCTTATATTATCAAAAATAGACCACATTTAAAAGGGACTTCAAGACCATCAAATAAACTTATACAATGCTGCCAAAGACTTAAAGGCACTTGAAATGTATTTCAGTGAAAACAGAGAAGCAATCTGTAGTGAGTCGCTCAATGGAGCATCCGAACTATGTGAGAATTATGATGTTACGGTAAAGCTGAGGACCAGAATAAAGAAAAGGATGCCAAGAGAAACGGCGACTGATGTAGGCCTCAGTGCAAAATAAGAGATCATGCGTCTAATGAAAGGCACGATAGATAGACCGAATACTGCAATGAAACAACGTAGCACAAGACTTGAAGATCTAGACAAGAAGTTTGGGTTTCTACTAGACGTAGAACAAATTCTAAAAAAAGGTAAAAGTTCAGGATTACTGGATGACGAGAGAATGAAGGAAAATGGTTTACATGTTGGCGAATTCTACAGTAGTGCTTTAGATGGTAAAGAACTTTATGAGGAAATTTTAGACTGCAGAATGCTCTTGGCAAGTAGAACGGATGTTCAGATTTACACTCCAGAGAAGCTCATCTAATTCATTATGCAATATGGCGATGAAAATGTTTTTCCCAACTTAAGAGTAGCGATCCAACTTATGCTCACAGTAGCAATTTCTATTGCAAGCTGTGAACGTTCGTTCAGTAAACTGAAATTGATTATGGCTTATCTCAGAACGTTCAGTAAACTGAAATTGATTATGGCTTATCTCAGTCTCAATGGGACAGGATAGACTCAATGCCCTAGCATATCATAGTGTTGAGCGTGAAGAGGTAGAACACGTAGAGTCCGAATATAATTGCCATCAACTTTGATTTTTTCTAATCTCTTTACAGTCAATCTTGTGTTTTGAATGTTAAATTTAAGCAGTTTCAGAATCTGACAAATTAGTTATAATTTTTTAGTTCAGTTTTAATGAAAGTTATTAGTAATGCTATTAGAGAATGACCAGTCAAATCATTACTTCAACTAACAAGTTTGCAACACTATAAAGCTTGAGTGCATTAAAAAATTCTCTCTAAAATTGTTTTTATCTATGCTAATTTACACATTCTTTTTTAGTTTAGAACTTCAAGATTAAGTATTGCTTTTTAATAGTTTTTTTTTTTTTTTTTTTTTTTTTTTTTTTTTTTTTTTTTTTTTTTTTTTTTTTTTTTTACAAATAATATATCTATTTCATTTATTTATTTTTGTGCAGAATAGTCTCGGTAAAATATTTGTATCTCCCTCAATAATGTTGGTATCACTAAACTCCATGACTTTATCTAAAGAGTTTGCATCACTGTGAAGCTTGAGTGCATTTAAGAATCTCATACATAATATATTTAAAATAAAAATCCTTTTTTATTTTAAATATATTATGTGAACACCAAAACTTTTAAGTAAATGTGATAGTTTAGTATGTACTAGTATGTCACAGCATCTCATTTACAGTACTTTTGAAATTCCAGCTACTTTTCACTTTGGTAATAACTAAAGTATGCCCTTATTATGATTATGTTTAGTGATAGGGGCTCAAAATTATTCTTACCTCCGCAACTGCATTCCGTACATTGTTAGTTGATGGGAGCGACGATATGTTGAACAACATCTTTGTTGTAGAGAATCTTAGTAGTCTTATTTTCGGTAAGAGATGATTATTTTTTGTTACTAAAGTAACTGAAGCCAATATCATCATGGACCTGATATTGGACAGTTTAATTAAGAGTATTTAAGAGGTGTTCAAACAGTGACTTTTCATTAAAAAAAAAGAAAAAAAGTTTAGTGCTTTTATAAGCGTCTATCACATAGAACATTATTAATTGTTTAAATCATATATTTTTCTTTCAGCTGAAAGTTAGCCACAACTGCAGCTTTAAAAGAGATGTGCTTTATGAAAAATTAATTGTTAAACTTCTAACCTGCAATGCAGGGGTATGAAAATCTTCTGGTTCAATAATAGGAATTCATCTAATCTCATATAAAACAATTTATTTCCGGAACAACTCTACACACATTTAGGAAGTTCGGCAACAATTGCCGAAACTACTGATGATGTAAACAAGACCATGAAACTTGGCTTAACATACAGTAGTAGAGTTCAGGAAGCGTTTGCTACATGTAGTATACTCTGCTTGGGGAAACCACTTGGACCGTGCTCCAGGAACATGGAAAATAAAAAAATTTATTTGAATGGTTAATTCTGAAAATGACGATCAATGTCACAGTACACAAGTGAACAATTGGAGTTTGCCCTTATAGTAATAAAACTGCTTCCAGTCAAAATATCAATTTAGAATTGATCAACACTGTAGCGCTTTAACCCAAAGCTGATTATTTCGGTAAGCAATCTTAGACAGGAAACTGGATGTTCATGTAAAATAGGGGGGGGATAGAAAATTTTGGTTTTCGGCTTTTTACTTCAGCTCATACGATTTTCCTTCATTTAATCTTGGTGCCCAACATCTCCGAACCGTTACTTTCCTGTCCCACCATTAGCTCCCTGCGTCTCAAGGCATGTCTTGTGGAACGATGACTAAAGGTAACAAATTAAATTAACTACTTAACCAGCGCAACATTAAAGATACAGTCATCACGTCTTCCCATCAGTCATAATCTTCTGACCCAAGAGTATTTGAACAATAACCCAATAGACTCATTGAAGAACGTCTAACGTGATTAGGAAGTCCAATTATCATCAAGTATCTGAAATATCCTGGAGAAGATTTTTTTCTCTCCCTCTCTCTGCAGTATAGGGTTGTACCGTTGTTTTCAAAGGAGTATGCGTGAAATTCAGATAAAGGGATATACATTTTCTCTGTATAGTCGATAATTTTTGTTAGGTGTCAACTTGTGGGTAGCATAAATTTGCATTTGCCTTAAACCAGTACTGTGCAATCGTTATGGTAGGTTAAGAACAGAAGATAAAGATGTAATACTGTAAGCTATACTTTCTCTCGGTGGGAATAGCTTTTCTTGGTATGTCTGTTATATAATGAAATAATATCAAGATATTCTACCAAGTTTTCTTCATGTTTTAGTAAGTTTGTAGTCAAAGCCTTTGTAAATGCAAAAGATCTAGTCAAGAAGCCAGGTACCCAAACCTAGGGGTTTCATTTTCAAAGAGTCGTTGGTGTATTGATAAAATATTGTTGCATGATTTGCTTTATTCAGTTTTCGTGTAAGGTTCCCCTTCCTTACTTTTATAGAGGTTATTTATAATAAAGATGATTTGCATAGAGGTTCGTATTTGAGAATTTGTTACACAGAGGGGCTAAAGTGGGTTGGTGGCCCACGTGTAAGGGTGAATGCGTACTTTGGTCCAATCTGGCTCTCTTGCTGGGAGAAGCAGCTGATGGTAGACAGGGCAGTAACCCTGCACGTCTCTTCTCTTTTATCTGACTCAATCATGCCGAGTTCGAGAGGCATCTTGGCTATTTATTGGCCATGTCTGCTTTTGGGCGAGCTCCAGGTGTCGTGGGTAATGTATCGTGCTGGAATTGCTTATGGGACTCATAGTGACTCCCACATCCCCCTCCCCTTATTATTTTTGACGGTTAACAACTTTGAACTATGTTTGGATAATTTTTTACGTCTCTTAAGAATAGAAATGTCTCGATCATCGTGTTAAAGTAAGGAAAATACTTGTAGCATTATCGTGAAAAAATTTTTTTTTGTGTTTAATTTCACAATCATTACATTATTGTTAGCAAAATTTATGATAAAGTATTGTAAAAGAGGAGGAAAAGGAAAACATTCAAGGACTTGGTTACGTTGCTTATTCAGAACATCATTTCCTTAATCTTCTATTACCAGGTGTGACAGTGGAGGGCCTAGGCGGGCTTTCCTTTTCCTCCTCTCTTTACACGTGAACTCATAAGCTGAAGACCAAACTCATTTCATATGTTCAGAAAATCCCTAAACACGAGACCTTGAGTCATTCATGACGCCATATTTGAAGCGAGTGAGAGGAGTCAATGTTTCTAAGGCTTTCTGACGTTGTCGCGTTTGGAATTTTCAGAAAATGGTATTTGGGAATTCGATGGCCATTTTCTTTTCATTGACTTCTCTAGTTATATTTCAAGTTAAACTCAAAACTACTCATATCGAAACCTGTCCCAGTTATGGTATTCAGACTTCTACACTAAAGATTTTAACGAATTACGTTTTTTCTTTAACCAGATTTCATAGCGTTTAGAATTCTTACACACAAATGTCTTATGCTTAAGACCTCCAAGAATCGCTATCCTTTGTGCAGAAAAGCTTTATATGACAGCTTTAAAAACTAAAATTCTAGGCTTTTGAACAATTTAAACAAGGAAATGCCACAACAATTATTACCGTGACAGGGTAGTCACGGTAAAAATCTTCAAAGATGACTGGATTTGAATGTGGACAGTTTCCTAACATGGAATTTCTACTATAGGCTACAGAACAGCAATGCTGACCCAGTTCGCATATAGTGGTGTATATACATACATAATTGTTCTCAAACCATCAGGAGAGCGAACGAGGCCTTTATACGGAAATGTACAAAAACAGTGAACACGGGGTTTCAAGAGAAATATTTTTTTTTTTTTTTATGGGAGGGCACAGGCATTTGCTGGTAATATAAGAGGGAGGGGGCGCTTGAAGAGAATACTTGGTCATATGACTGATGACTGTGGAGAGAGATACTATACTCATTGTTATCCATTTTATTGAAATTTATTCATTGTATGTGCGGGGTGGGGTTTAAATTACAAACTCAGATATTTCGAATTGCTTTATTTTCTCCTTAACTCGACAATTTTTTTTTTCTTTTGCAGAAGAGACTTGCATGTTAAATCTACTGGTAACATCATTTGTTTCCTATACATAACTGCTTAAAAGGGGAAAAAATTATAACCTGGGTGAAACTTCGGAAATGAATAGTATATATAACTACGAGTAAAACTAATCTATTTCCAGAGCCAAAATATGTTAGTAAATAGAGATTACATGCATTTATTGTATGGTTTTCTTACTCCCCATAATTGATTTGTATGGTGTTTTTACGCTGCATAGAACCAATGGTTATTCAGCAATGGGTGTGACCAACGGCTTTACCTGACTTCCGAACCACATCGAGAGTGAAATTTTGTCATCAGAAATACACATCTCTAACCCCTCAGTGGAATGCACGAGACTCGAACTCGCGGTCACCGATGTGGCAGGCCAAGACCATACCGATCACGCCACTGAGGCACTACCCCCCCCATAATTGATGTACGTCAATTATTTCAATGTGTGACTTACTACAGCTTAAAGCTACTCTTACAACCGGTCGTACGTGCTTCTACGAGTGGTTTGCGTGCAAAATTTGGCCAAGTAGTAAGATACACGCACGTGGAACGTACTTTTTTTGGTGGACGCAAACACGACGCAAAGCACACAGCCCGAAAACTGGCCGGCTAGTTTTTCGCTACGACCTGTCCGCGACATTTAGAACGCCTGGAGCACGCAAGACAAAAGTACTCAGTAAGTGCGCTAGGCGTGCGTGCAACGCAGGAAAAGCATGAAGAAATTCCGGGGTATTTCACCATGAAGACGTACTTACCATGCAAGAGCCTCGTACGTTCAACTTGCTTTCAATGTACGATTAAACAAAAAGGGGAGTGAGCGCACTTCCTCCGTGCATTTATCTTACTTCCAAAGTGCGTGGGGAGTACTATCACCGTACTTGTGAAGTGCGTCACATTAAGACGACACACGTGACCAGCACGATAAAAGTGTGTGACCAGCACGATAAAAGTGGGTCAAAAGTACGTGCTAAAAGGTGACTCGCCTATATCAAAGCTGATTCTAACAGTTTGCTCTCAGTTCAAGGTCGACTTCGGCAGTGAGCACAATGCCTCCAAAGACAAAGGCAGCTAGTAGAAAAGGGAAGAAGACCAAGAATTATGGAACAGAAGAAAGGAGATCGGAAGAGAGGGAAAGACAAGCAGCTGAACAGGAGAGAGAAGGAGAAAGGGCTGAAGGAGAAGAAGAAGGTGGTTCTGGTGTACAGTCAGATGCGGAAAGCACCACAAGTGCTACAGGGAAGCAGAACCTGTCAAGATACGATTTCAGTAGTGAGGAGGAGGCTAGACTCGTAGAGTTTTTTGAACAACACGACAAGTTCTATAACAAGGGAAACCCAAAGTACAGCAACACGCAGTACAAGAGGAAGGTTCTAGACCAAATGGCTGCTGAACTGAACAGTGATGGTGAGTGACATTTTTGGTTATTGATATTTAAAATATACTAACGAAAATACTAGTATTTGATGTATTTGGAGAAGGAGTAAGTATATTAAATAGTTTCAGCCATGTTACATAAGTAACATCATTATACTTTGTAAATCCAATAATCGGCAATATGGCCCAAAAAGTCCAGACAACCAGTGCATCACACTCAAGACCGAAAGGCCAATGCAGCACATCCCACAAAGCAAAAGGTAATCCACCAGTCAATGCGCCCGACCAAACCCGACAGACAGGCAACAACCAGCACAAAATAAAACCCGGGGCAAGACTTTTATTTAGTGGTGTTTTCTTGTTATGTTTCAGCATCCAAGATTCAAGGTTGGTTCAAGAATCAGCGCACCCAAGTTGGCAAGATGATGAACCCCCACAAGAAGTAGTCTGGCTCAGGGCAAAAGGTTCTGACTACCCGTAAGAAGTGGCAGCTGAGTAGTTTGAAGTTCCTCCGCGCATACATCGTTCCAAGGTCCTACACTCATGACACAGAGGTAAATGGTCAATTATAGCCTTTATTGATTTGAGGACTTGAGTACTAAAAGTTTTGAGTACCACAATGTGCATTAATTTATAACATCAGTATAATTGTGATAACCACAGTAAAGAAGCCAAAACAAAGCATTGACATCATCAGTAAGAACCCCCAACAGTGTTTCGGGCCTTTAATTCTTATACACTCTTGTTGGGGCGGCCCCGCAGCGCAATTAAAACATCATTATGTAAAAATAAAACCATTACACAACTGCAGAATGAAAATGTACCTTCATTTGTGGAGTTTTATGCCCCGCCATTCATAGCGACAGGTGGGGGCATTAAGCGTTGCACCTGTCCGTTCGTCCGTCCGTCCGTCCGCATTTGGTTTCCACGCATTTAAATGAAAACCCTTGCACGGATTTCATTTCTATTTGGCATGTTAATGTATCTTATGAAGATATAGGTTCCTTTCAAAACTGGGTATGACACCTCCAATTTAAGCGGAGTTATGGCCCATTTTCGAATCATTTCTGTTAAAATTGTGGCTTCTGCGCATTTTCAGGAAAGCGGTTTCACGAATTTCATTTACATTTTGCATGTGTATTTATCAGATGAAAACAAACGTTCCTTTCGAAAGTGGGTATAACACCTCCAATTTTAGCGCAGTTATATATGGCCCTTTTTCGACTTAATTTCTGTTAAAATTGTGGTTTCCGTGCATTTTCAGGTAAATGATTTTACCGATGTCGTTTATATTTAGTATGTATATATATCAGATGAAAACAAACATTCCTTTTGAAAGTGGGTATGACACCTCAAATTTTAGCGCAGTTATGGCCCTTTTTCGACTTCATTTCTGTTAAAATTGCCTTTACATTCCACCTGCCCCCTTTTCATTTCATCATATTATTTTTGTTGTGGGACAAGTTGCTCGGCGGGGGCATCCGTATCCCATGGACACATTTCTAGTTATTTCTGACTATTGTACAATGTCATTTTCTGTGTTTTTTCAGCAACCAGAGGTACCAGAAAAATCGGCAGAGCAAGAGACTGGAGATGGGGCGGACGATGATGACAATGAGCCTTCAGCCAGTGGCAGCGTGTCTGGTGTGTACGAAGGGAAAAGGCGTAAGCGGCCGAGGACACAGACGCGGATGGACGAGGCGCTACTGAAGTTTTTGGAGAGGCCAAGGGAATCAGAAATCGTGGCACAAAGGGTATTAAAAAGTCCCCCCCCCCGTGCTTCATCTAAGTGGTGTCATACTTATTCACTTATTCATTCTGGTCTTTCGGGATCATTGATTTCAGCGATTTAATTGTGACAATAGAATACCGCTTAAGCCGGTGCTAGGGGGCATGGGTAGTGTTGCAGTTTTGATTACTGCCCATGAACAGACTCAATAAAACCGAGTCTGCTATTTTCTGTATTTGGTTTGATGTCTTTGCTTTCGAAAGATCTCTATTTATTTGGAATTCTTTAAAGAACTTGTTTTTTTCTTTGCAAGTTCCGCGGGGGATCGAACCACTGACCTATGGATCAAGAGCCTAACGCGTTACCGCTACGTTAAATCCGCAGAATCACTATTTCAATGACATTTAAGGATATTGTCAAGGGAATGTAATGACAATGATAACTATTACAAAAAATTAAGAATTATTATTATTGAGTATTCCCCACAACATGAATCTTGTACATTGTATGTTTTCAGATGCAAGAGCGAGATCTAGGACTCTCGGCTGAGAGGGAGGCATTTCTGCAGTATTTTGGGTCCAGACTACATCATGTATCCGATGAGAAATGGGACAGTTTCTCAGAAGAGGCCCACCAGATGCTCCGAAAATACACCGCCTCCGTCACCGCTCCTCTGCTTCGCTTGGTGCCCCTCCCGGACTGGCCGTCGGACCCCCAGCAACTCACCAGCTACAGTCCTGGCAGTGGCCACAGCTGCAACAGCAACAACAGCAGCCAGCCATGCCAACGCAGTGGCAGCAGTGGCCACAACAGCAACAGTCACAATGGCCTCAAGCACAACAGCATCTCGCACATCAGCAGCCGATACTGCAGCAGTCAACCCAGCAGCCAGACATCCGGAGGCCTGGTAGATCCCACTGCACACCCGTGCAAAGTGTCAGACAGGTAGAAATATCTATTTATTTACAAACACCACAATGAAAACCGCGGGGGGGTGAGGAGCCAGGTGATTTGCACGTTGGACTAGTAATCTATGATCGCTAGTCTAGGCACGAGTTCGGACCCCGTCAGCGGCATTAGTTGTTTCCTTGAGCAAGAAACTTTATCCTCATTGCTTATAGTACTGGCTGGTTCTCAGGAACGGATTCGAACGCGATTAATATAAATTACAAACACTTGTTTCACAATCGAACTAAAATGAATCTGTATAAACTAAAAACCCGGGGGCCCGTCTTTTCAAAGGTTGTACGACAAATCGTAGCTATGAGAGTTTTTCAACAGTGCAGTGATTGCGTAACAAAGGTTGCTACATTTGACAATTGCAGCAGTGTTGCAATCGTCAAATATAGCATTTTTAATCAATTTCTTCGTTTATTGTTTAAAAGATTTCAAGGTAAAACAATCATGCCCATAGCTACGATATGCCGTACGATCTTTGAAAGGACGGGCCCTAGAGTATCATTAAGGTTTGCAGTTTAAGTTATTGCGTCTTTTTACATACAGCAAAATGCCGTTTCATTTTCAAAATAAACATTTCAATACCCATGTGAACAAGAATATGTTTATTTCACAATAAAGATTTATGAATATTAACTCTCATTGTATTATCTATGCTTATTCATAACCTTTTCATTTGTTTATTTTCTCAGGATGACTCTCTGTTTGACCTCAGTTTGCCCTCTGTGCTGTCGGGAAGCTTTACACGTATGTTGAAGGGATCACAGTCACTGTCACAGCCAGAACCACTAATCACTTCGGAACGTACCATGGCAACCTCAAGGAACAGTGGAGACGACGCCAGCGACGAAGGTGGACAAGAGTAGTGTTCAGTGAAGTTGTGTGTGAAATTGACTGTGTTGTGTTTTCTAAGACATTGTAAGGTCCAGTTGTCCAGTGTAAAAGTATTGCCAAATAAATGTTTGTATTCGGTACCTTTTGTCTTTAATGTGTCAACCATCAATGTAAACATTTTCAAGATAAGTGATCTTTAACCCTTTACCTCATATCGTCGGGCTTTGATGTGTCTAAGAACTGTTTTATTGAAATAGAATCTGCTCCCGAGGACCAAATTCACCATTTCCCATAGTTTTCCCAAAGTTGTTTGATGCAAAAAACACATTATTTCCTTGTAACAACTTCATTTATTCTCTGTATGCATGACAACATGGATACCTCTATTAGTGATAAATACGATGTATGATTTTTATTTCCCATCATAACATCTGGTGCGCGTTTGACCAAACGTACGAAAGAAAAAGTAGTGCATTTTACGACATTGAAAAAGCCGCGTTATCAAAAATTATCGTGAATGCAGAATTTGACACTCGAAACTATGTTTGGGGTGTCAAACTCAGCATTTACGATACTTTGTTAATCATATGAAGAATTGTTCAATATCGTTAAATATACTACGAAGAATTTGATCTTTACGAATGTTCGGTGAAACGCTCACCAGATTTGTTGTGATCATGACAAGTAACGTATTTAAACAAAGACAGTTCAAATGTTCAGAAGAGTTGTCTACCAAAACACTTAGCCCATGTATTACTAGGAAGTTCACATGTTCACAATCTCATCCTGCCAAGGTACACGACCCACATCATTGTTATAATAGTCCTTTAAATAGTTGCGCTGGACTTTGCCCTCGAAATTTGGCCTGCCACCAGCTCCAGGTTCTGTGTCAGTGAGTTGCACGCTGGCCCTCCACGCCCCAGGCACCAAGTTGCCCTGGTCATCTTCATGGTCAACATCATTGGCTTGTAGTCTTGGCCGCCTAACTCGGAGCAAGTTGTGAAGAGTGAAACATGCCTCGAGAACATGGATTGCATTCCGTGGCTCCTGCTGCAGGCATGTAAGGAGACATCTCCAGCGGTTGGCAAGAATACCAAAAGCGTTCTCCACCACTCTACGGGCACGTGACAAACGGTAGTTGAACACTCTTTGTGAGTGTGAGAGATGTTTTTCACTGTACGGTTTCATCATCCACTTCCGTAGGCCAAAGGCATCGTCGCCAACCAAGAAGTAGGGCATGTCTCGGTCATCTCCAGGAAGGGGTTCTGGATCGGGAAAAGCAATGCGTTCTTCTTCGAGGGATGTACGAAGCCGTGAGCCATTGAACACTCCTGTGTCTGAAGCTGATCCTGCAGCACCCGTGTAAACTTGTAGTCAGCATCGACTATCGCCAACAGTATCAATGAAAAGTAACCTTTGTAGTTGAAGTAGACAGAGCCACTCTTGGCAGGTTTCTTGATCCGTATATGCTTTCCGTCGATGCCGCCAACACAGTGATGAAAGTTCCACTTGGTAGAGAACTCGCTGGCCAAAGCTCGCCATCCGTTTTCATCCTGTGGTAAACCAAACAGTTCCTCCCGGTATTCTTCATAAATTGCAGCACACACTTGAGGGATGAACAGAGATATTGCACTGTTGGACACCCGAAATGCATACTCGAGACTCTTGTAACTGTTTCCAGTGGCAAGGTACCGAAGTGTAACGACCAGCTTGAGTCCTGGATCTAGCGGACTTCTGCTCCTACAAAAACAATAAATGGATAGAACAAATTTACAATCAACCTAAAACAAATATTAAACCGATTTCATTAACCTTTAGCGTGCTAGGGCTTTTGCAAACATCTTGGAACCAGACCAGATGTCGAGTTACTCGCCGCCTGGCCAGGTTCAAAGCTGTTTGACATTAAGACAATATTTCTACCAAATTTCGAGAAAATTGGATAGAAATTAAATTTCAGCAGAAGATATTTTCAGCAGACGAAAATTTCTCAGCATGCAGAAGGATGATAATGTGCTTTTGTAATGCATATGCTTGTAATATAACACTTGTAATAGTCAAATAATCTGAAAAAAAGATCCTTTGGAAGGACTGAATGCAACCAAGTACAACAATAGCAGACCCGGTTTTATTTAGTTTGTTCATGAGTGGTAGTGTAAGGTGCTACACCACTCAGGGCCCCCATCCACCAGCTAAGCAGTATTCTGTTGAAGTTCTGAGTTCAATAAATCATAGAAATGTTTCTTGTCCTTGTCATCTCTCTGATTGCTTTCAATAATGTACATAAAAATATATCCTAAAAGCAATGGCATACACTGTCAGTGATCATTAATCTTACCTGGGACCTTTGGTGATACGGGGAGCTACACGTTGAAGCACCTCAGCAAACACGTTCCTATCCATACGGATGAACCCAAAGTAGTCTCCAGCAGACTGTTGGTCAAGCTCCTGAAAAAGCATTTCATACTGGCCGAACAGAGGCCTTCTGGTCAGCCATGGCTTCACCCAATAACGCCTCCTTTGCCTCTCTTGCAGGCGACCCCGAGCAACCACTGCCAGCATTGCGTCACGATCTTCGGCCTCCTCTAGGATTAGCAGCTGTAGAAGTCGATGGCGCATCCTTCTTGGCAGTGCCATATTGGAAGCCAAAACGGTAAATGATGAAAAGACTCAGTGCTCCCCTTTTATATTATTTTGATTACCCGTGCGTTCCTCCGATTTGACGCACGATTGTCGTGCTTAACACTTTCGTGCTCATTACGTTTTTCTTATGTTTCTCTTACTTCGTAAGTACGGATTCTGAAAACGCACGCTTTGCTTGCAATAGGCGTGCGATTATCTCACTCACTGTGTGCTACACAAGTACAGATCGTACGTGCTCTTTACTTCTTCCTACTTCCAAAAAAGCGTACAGACCACTTGCGGGCCCCACGTTTAGAGCACAACACACCTACTCATTAAGTACTTGCAACTTGCCATCGCTGCGATTTAATTTTCATCCTGCGACAACGCTACGCCTGACAAGAACTTCGATGACGCACGATCTCTAAGCACGCACGACGGGTTGTAAGAGAACCTTAAGATCTCTTGCGTTTTGAATTAAAACTTAATTTTAATTATTATAAGGTGCTTAAATATATTGTTCCTTATGATAATTGCGATAGGAAAAGATGGTTAGACAACAAATATACCTTTACTATAAGTATGGTAGTTTCTTTGTTTGCATGTTTGTTTTTGTTTGTGTGTACGGTGTTTTTAAGTTACATGGAACCAGTGGTTATTCAGCAACGGGACCAACAACGGCTTTACGGGACTTCTGAACCACGTCGAGAGTGAACTTTATCACCAGAAGCACACGTCTCTCACACCTCAGCGGAATGCCCGAGAATCGAGCTCCCGGCCACCTAGGTGGCAGGCCAAGACCATACCGATCACGCCACTGAGGCTCTTGTAAGTATGGTAGTAATGACTGGTAGTAAAACTGTCATACAGGAGTAACTTGAATTTTCGATTTCCTAATATTTTTTTCACTATGATGTACTATGTAAAATTTTAATTTTGAAAACCGAGGAGTTTCACGCTCATTGATAGTTAAGTCTCCTAAACTATTAAAATTTCGATTACAACCTACACAGATCAGGCTCTCGAGTGATGGATAACCAGCAGTCCAGTGGTAGTTAACATCGAACAAAAAATAGTAAAACTGCTGATGCAATTGGGTAAGAGTACCCCGAGTCATTATCTTCTAAGAGCTTGTTCAATGGAAATCTTAAACCGTACATTTTTGTTTATGTGTCACTGCAGATTTTTATACACATTCCTAAGCTATGGCCTTAGAATGACAAAACTCAATTTCATGTATTCGAAGTCCAGACAGAAATCTCCACAATTTACTGAAGCTTTGTCCCCACTGTAATAATGAAAGCTTTTGTAAATGAACTAACAATTACTTCATACCAATAAGAAACCGGACAATCGCCTAAAACCCTAATTAAAAATGAAGACCAAATTCCAACTTTGGAGAGTACATTTATCTGAATTTTGTCAAGCACGCCTAAAATATTTATCCATTCCCCAAGGATTACTAAACAATATAAACTTCCACAGGAACTTTATAATCATCTATTCCTTAAAATTTATCTTGCCTTGAGCATCCCAAATTCCCCTTTCCTTCTCATAATTATATGTTTAGTCAGAACATGCGCCTAAAAGTTTTAAGTACCCTTAAATTTTTTCCTTGGAAAGAAGTACCTTATAACAGCCTCCCCCTGGTCCGTTCAAACCACCCATTAAGCAGTTCTGCTGAGAACTTCCTTCCTTTTCTATTTAATTATCTTCTAAGACTAACTTAGGCCCCGTCCATACGGTCGAGCAGCTGTGTCCGATGTGACGTCAGAAGCGAAGAAAAAACAGTTAAGTCATTGACGCAGTTTCTCTTATGATGTCACATCGAACAAAGTTCGTCGAGCAAAGCTCGGCCGTGCGGACGAATCTTTAGATTTGAACTATCCTTGTCCAAACTCAGCCTTGCCATGAAAACACTAACTTCCTCCTAGCCTTCCTTTCACTCATCCCTTTGAGCTGCTGCTTACCTATTCCCTCTAAGTATTCTGTTGAAGAATATCAATTCTTCCTTCATATTTTAATTTCTGAGCTTCCGTAACATAAATCATGTACAAAATACTGCTGAAAGGCTGGGTTACTTTTTAAGAGTTACCTTAGATTACCTATAGATTACCTTACAGAAAATAGTAATATGAAGTACAAAACCAGCTCAGCAAAAATTATTCAAGTTCCCCACAAATTTTGTCATTCCATGGCTTTACTTGTTACAAGAATTCCGTTCACTCATATTATAACTACTGTAACAACACTGCAAAAGCAGCTTTGGAATGTTCTACGTGTGACTGCATATTTGAGCAACTTAAAGCTTTTAAAACTAATTCTGACCAACTTAACACCAAATCCTTACTCCATGCTAGATGAACCTCACAAGAAAAATCAAACCTTCATGGATTTTATTGTAAACTTAAAAAAGAGTTAGTGGATATTATTCACGAGTTTATAAAGTACCTAAGGCAGCGAATTAAAGCTTGAATACTCGGTCAACGGTTACATCTTCAGTATTCAATCAGGTGACAGAAAGTAGAATTAATGTTTTTCCATTTGCCTTATCTACCGAGCGATATATGATATTTCAGAGATTTTATGAACTAAATATGAAGCAGCATTGATTTTGAAAACTGGGTTAACTCAAGTTGTCGCTAAATTTTTTACCGAAATTTTTTTTAGATGCGCCCAGTCAATCTTTGAACAAATTGCGAAAATAAGTTACACCAAAAACTATCAAACAAAACTAAACAATGGACAAGAAGCATTTCATCTTTCTAAAAGATACTACTGATTAAAAGTACCAGTCGCATTTTTATAGGTAATGAAAATCCTTACATTTACCAAATGTTTTGATGATACAGTAAGATAATCCCTTTTTAGAACGGGAGGCACTTCCTATCTTGCTAATAGATACTACTATTTAAGGACTAATCGCAAATTTTGTAGGTAATGAATAGTACTTACTGGCCGAAGGGCATATGCTGAAATATTAAGTCCCATGAGACTTCAATGATTAGAGCATGGCCCTTATTTGGGTAACTTAAATAGGTTCCAAATAGCAAGAAAATCATTGCTAGAGATTACCAAGGGGTGGCATATTGCGGCCATCTTTATTTTCAAAATGGCTGCCACTACAACATTTGTCCAAAACTAGAAATCAAGTTAGAATATTCTAGTAGTTATATACTTTTTACCAATGCTTATTTTCAATAGTAAATGCATTAAAAAATGCAGGCAGACATCTAGTGTAACAAAATCCCACACCAAATTCCTTGTAGCAAAGGAACCACAGACCATCGCTGGTATATGCTCAAGCAAAGCAAAGCTGCACCATGAACACACACATGCACATTTAAAACCTCAGGAACAATGTTGGGGACATCACACAATACAGTCGCTCATGAATCCATTTGAAGACGAGTATGATCAAGTGATCAACTTAGGACAAAAAAAAAAAAAAAAAAAAAAATCAGAAAACACGCAGATGTTAACAATTGTGCAGATATTAGAGCTGAGAAATTTGCTCAGTTTGTTAGAGAGAGGATAACAACAGGGCAAGTGAATCTCTGGACCCCAATGAAGGAGCAAAAGCTCCAGATGTGGTCTTCATGAAGACAAGTCAGATTCAAGAGCGACTCTCAGATCATTGAGCTCAAAGACGACAGGGTACTATTTGCCCGCTTGGTGATTGTCTCAAAAGCAAGAGATATCAACCTACAAGTAGGTGGAACATGCTAATTCTATTGTGCTAAGGTCAACTTTTGCAGCTGATGGGTCCATGTATCACGTTACCTCGAAGAGCGATTTGATGTTTTACCTGTAGACAGTAGAGAGAATATGGATAAGAGATGCTGTACAATTTGAAAATACAAAACTTATTGCAATTGTGGATGGAATGGGAGACATCTAAGCTCTAGATAAGCCAGAATGGGTCAAAACATGCAAATGAATTAGTTATTTCAGTAAATACCATTAGGAAAAATAGTGATGATGAAGTACCTGTGGTTTATCATTATGACACTGGAGCATCTTTGAAAGCAGTAACTCATGAAAGAAAGACTAGCAAGCACCAAAGCCATACCATTTTCACATATCTATTGCTAAGGCCAGCATGAAAAGTGTTTGCCCATGTGAAAACAAAACATGAGTTTACTATTTCTCTAGGAGACAATGTTTGTGTGCTAAGGCGTAACTAAGCAAAGGCCCAACAAAAATTGAAGGCCTTTCAAGCTCCTAAGAAGAAGATACCAAGTTTATCCTGAATTGTGTAAATGCCAGACAAAATGGTGCCACATCTTTCAATTATTTATTCGCCAGACAAAAGGTCCTCGTACTAGCCATTTGGCATTACCTAGTTCTTTGTAGATATGCTTCATCGCAGGAGTTAGTTTGTTTGTATTGTATGGTGTTTCTACGTTGCATGGAACCAGTGGTTATTCTCCAGCGGGACCAACAGCTTTAAGTGACTTGCGAACCACGTCGAAAGTGAACTTCCATGCCAGAAATGCACATATCTAACCCCTCAATGGAAAGCCCGAAAATCATACTCGCGGCCAAGGAGGTGGTACGCCAACACCATACCGACCACGTTACTAAGGCGCTATCACAGGTGGTGGTAAGAACCGTAGAGTAGTACCGCTTGCTCCAATCTTCAATGCTTTGGGTCCTAATAGGTGCTGCCTCTCTCCCAGAATTCCATCGGGAACAGATGTCACTTTAGATTCGTTGGCAAGGGAAAGTTGACATTTTGGAAAGTGCTGAAGGAGGTTGACCCGAACGATGGCAAGGTTTATGCACTCTTTGCTTGGCATGGCAGAAAGACCATTTGAAGCAACCATCAGTGCCATTAAAGCATTCATTTGTCAGGTGTATTTGCCTCAAAGAAACAGCAAATGTAAGATTAAGGTGTTGGCTTTTCAGGAAAAAACAAGCACATTTTGAAGGTCTCCCTCCTAGCAGAGCTGCACGTCTACCATCAATAATGCGGGCACACTACAAGGCAATGATTTGGTACAGTGACATCATTGCAAATCCAAAGCTTCCAAAGCCTGATACCTGTGAATGGAATTTACCAGATGAATACAAACCAATAATGACACCGTTGCCAAAGACTCCTAATGCAATAATTTGGTCAAGGTTCTAAGCAAGATGTTCGACCAATGTGTGCAAATGCAGAAAGAATAAACTTTAGTGTACTGAACTGTGCCAATGTTCTACTGAATCAGACTAATGCGATAATGCAGAATGTGAGGATGAAGCGACCCTTGCCTGATCAGATGATGAGGATGATGAATAATACGAAAGCTAGTGAAGTAAATGTTATGAATATTTAGATAATGATCAGACCAATTGCAGATTTGGCTAACAGTGTAGCTAAACTATTGGGAGTTTTCTTTAGGCAATGTATGTCAGCCATTTTGGGTTTTTGGCAGCCATATTGGCTTTTTACTGCCAACAACATAGTATTCAACAACCCTTATAATACAACCAGTATGAAAAATTCTAAGTATGGGTCAGTATTTATGGCGGCCATTTTGAATATTGAATGTGGCTATTTTAAATGTTTCGGTAATGTACTGTGAAAATTCACTCAACTCATTAAATTTCTGTTGAGTGAAAATAAATGAATTATTGGACTAAACACAAACTCTTACTGGAAAGAGCCCGAAATGGCAGCCATTTTGAAATTCAAGACTGCCGCCATCTGCGCCCCTGGGAAATCTCCAGCAAAGATTTTCTAAATAGGTGCCGTGTTCTAATCACAAAAGTCCTTCGGGATTAAATAAGCCCCCAGAATATACATTAACCGAATGTTTGAAGCTACAGCCTAAAGAGAATCCAGACTTAGATGGCACATGTAGGCTACCAAAGGTAAAAGATGCAATGGTATAGGAACGAATTTTAATTAGCCAAATTTATGCATCAATTACATTTTCAAATTACATTTTGAAATTAATACCAACTGTATGAAGTAAGTTATCGATAAAAGTATTCAGTCACACGTAGTGTACAAAATTTTACACTCTAATTAGTTTCATGCAGGGCTTGAGGAAACTGAACTAGTCTTAATTGTAGTTAATATTTTGGAAAGATTTTTTTACATGTACTCCTCAAGTCCATGAAGTGTCAAGTTCAGTGTACTAACTTGATCTGAAGTAATTACAATATGATTTTTATTTTATTGCAATTATATATCGTACTTCGATATGCTTTTTGATAATTACAACCAGAAAATTCAACAATTATAATTACATAAAATCCAGTCAACTGGGCAAAAACTGGCTTCCCTGTCATGACTAAAATATTCAGCTGACAGTTGTCATCTTAAATACAAAATATTGGCTCAAAGGCGTACAAACTTCATAGAAACTGATCAAGAGATTTAAAACCAGCAAAAATTGTACATATATTGATATAAACTTTAAAGCTTACGATAATATAATAAACTAACAGGTCACTTGAATATTCAACTGTCTGGTTACTTGCTAATTCCCAAAATATTTGATTAATGCAAACCTTAGTCACTCCTTTTCCACCTTCATTTGGCACTTAGAACGTAGTATATATGATTGAAGTTCAGTTAATGGCAACAGTAACAGAACTGACTAGAATAACTAAATGCACTAAAACAATTCTGATGACCAGTTTTGAAGCTAAGGCTCAGCTTTAGTTTGCATTATGAAGCACTAATTGACCAATTTCCTCAGCATTAAACTTACCGACTGAAAAGCGAACATGACAAATGGATTTAAATACTAACTGTTTGGAGTGGAAATCTTTATGTGGTCAAGATTTAATGCACTGACGCGACTTTCATTTCTCGATGCTGATAACAGATTGTCAGTTCCAGGTAGGAATATTTAAGACTTCATAAATTTGCTGTGGATTTAAAACTTGATCACAATTTAAAGTGTTACAAGGTGTTTGAGATCTGCAGAAGATTTCGAGTAAACCATTATGGATCAATAATGGCTGTTCAGCATATGTATGCAGTAGATTCCCATGTTGAAGCCGTAAGGTTTAAATAATTTCCTTCACAGAAATTACTCTTCATTCCTGCGAAAAAAATTGCATAATTTCCACCTCTTACTGATGAACAGGTAAAGTTATAAACCGGGTTCAGTTTTAGCATAAACTAGAATAAGCATCAGCAGTTACCACCGCTTTATGGCCACCTTACGGAAAAAAATAAGATATATTGCCTTAAACCTTTCACGTGAATTAAGGACTCTACCTTTTAAGCTGAAATAAGTTACCAACTACATATGATGATCCACCTACTAAGCTATCCTCTTTCCCTCTATGGAGAGATAATCGAATTATTTAAGTGGCTAAGCTACCCTTCAATTATCTCATTGTACCTACTTCATTGACTATTGGTCTGTCCATGCAGTGGATAACCTATCATGGCCCACTGAATAACAAGATGCATTTCATGAAATTCAGTTCATGAGTTTTCAAACAACCTAGTAGCTCCCTTGTACCATGTCACCCACTAAAATACAATCATCGTAAATGTAGAAACTTTCACACATTAACAGAGTAAACCATATCTTAAAATCCACTCTATAACCTAGTCACTCAAACCCACTAATCAAATTCTCATGCACTGTTTACGCAATGTGTAAGAGAATGGAGGATCAAGTCTGCAGTTCCTTGTATTAAAATGGCAAGGAAAACAAAGTCAAACAGTTAGTATGCAAATTATAATTATCAAGACCAAGTGTATGCATATAAAATTGTAATCTAAATTAAACGACTGATTCAATTTCATTCTGTAAAATTATAATACCAAGATATAACGCTATAGTAACAGTCGAAGTTGGCCAACAGTACTTTGCAAAACAGTACAGGCAGTCCCCGGGTTACGACGGGTTCGGCTTACAACGTTCCGAGGTTAAGGCGCTTTTCAATTATATTCATCAGAAATTATTTCCTGGGTTACGACGTATGTTCCAGGGTTACGACGCCTACAACGCTCATCTGGCAGAAGAAATGTGACACCAAAAATGCAAAATAATTATTTGAAGGATATTTCGATGCAAAATGCAATAAGTATGCAGTTTGCATAGTTTTGAATGCACCCAAAGCATTAAAAGTAAGGTTTTCCTAGGATTTTTGGTGATGTTCCGGCTTACGACGATTTTCGGCTTACAACACGTCTCAAGAACGGAACCTCCGTCGTAACCCGGGGACTGCCTGTATCTCCATTTTACCACATCTGAATTTTAAAAGGCATGAGGTCTTTTCTCGTTTCATTAACCAACTAAACCACCTCTGTCCATTGAATAACCAAACCCTCCTTCAGTGTTGACAAACCACATCCCGAAATCCACTGAAACCAAAATTTCCAACTCAATTCCATCAAACAAGGTCATACCTCATTTCACTGTCAAAGAAAACCTCATGGACAAAAAGATCCTGTCTAATTTCATGGACAAAGATCCTGCCTCATTTCACTCTAAAAGTAATTCAACCTCATTTCATGGGAAAAAAAATCCAACCCAACTTCAAAGAAAAAAATCCAACCACATTTCACTGGAAAAAATCTTTTACCCATTTCACAGAAAAAAAATCCTACCTCATTTCACTGAATAAAATTCCTACCTCATTTCACTGAATAAAATTCCTACCTCATTTCACTGAATAAAATTCCTACCTCATTTCACTGAATAAAATTCCTACCTCATTTCACTGAATAAAAATCCTACCTCATTTCACTGAATAAAAATCCTACCTCATTTCACTGAATAAAAATCCTACCTCATTTCACTGAATAAAAATCCTACCTCATTTCACTGAATAAAAATCCTACCTCATTTCACTGAATAAAAATCCTACCTCATTTCACCTTTAAAGAAAAATCCTACCTCATTTCACTTTAAAGAAAGAAAAAATCCTACCTCATTTCACTTTAAAGAAAAATCCTACCTCATTTCACTTTAAAGAAAAATCCTACCTCATTTCACTTTAAAGAAAAAATCCTACCATCATTTCACTTTAAAGAAAAAATCCTACCTCATTTCACTTTAAAGAAAAAATCCTACCTCATTTCACAAAAGAAAAAATCCTACCTCATTTCACAAAAGAAAAAATCCTACCTCATTTCACAAAAGAAAAAATCCTACCTCATTTCACAAAAGAAAAAATCCTACCTCATTTCACAAAAGAAAAAATCCTACCTCTTCTAAAAAAAAAAAAAAAAAAAAAAAAAAAGAAAAAAAAAAAAAAAAAAAAAAAAAAAAAAAATCCCACCTCACCAAAGCTATTAAAATCCTACCTCTTCTCACCAAAATCTATAAAAATACTACCTCTTTTCACCAAAAAAATCCTACCTTTTTTCACAAATAAAATCCTACCTCATTTCACTGAATAAAAAATCCTACCTCATTTCACTGAAATAAAAATCCTATTCCTTTACTCATTTCACTGAATACAATCCTACCTCATTTCACTGAATAAAAATCCTACCTCATTTCACTGAATAAAAATCCTACCTCATTTCACTGAAAAGAAAAAATCCTACCTTATTTCACCAAAGAAAAAATCCTACCTTATTTAAAGAAAAAATCCTACCTTATTTCAGCAAAGAAAAAATCCTACCTTATTTCACCAAAGAAAAAATCCTACCTCTTCTAAAAAAAAGAAAAAAAATCCCACCTCACCAAAAACTATTAAAATCCTACCTCTTCTCACCAAAATCTATAAAAATACCACCTCTTTTCACCAAAAAAATCCTACATTTTTTCACAAAAAACAAAATCCTACCTCCTTTCACCAAAAAAAAAAAAAAAAAAAATCCTATCTCTCCCCTACAAAAAAAAAAAAAAAAAAAAAAAAAAATCCTACTCTTTTCACATAAAAAAACCCTCTTTTCACCCCCCCCCCCCAAAAAAAATCCTTCCTCTTTTCACCCCAAAATAAATCATGCCTCTTTTCACTCCCAAAAAATCCTACCTCTTTTCACCAAAAATAAAAAAATCCTATGTCTTTTCACACAAATATCCTACGTCTTTTCACCCCGCCAAAAAAAAATTCTACCTGTTTTCACCCCCCAAAAATCCTTCCACTTTTCACACCCCTAAAATTCTTCCTCTTTTCACCCCCCAAAAAATCCTACCTCTTTTCACCAAAATATAAATCCTAGCTCTTTTCACCAAAATAAAAATCCTGCCTCTTTTCACCAAAATAAAAATCCTGCCTCTTTTCACCCCAAAATAAATTCTGCCTCTTTTCACCCCAAAATAAATTCTGCCTCTTTTCACCCCAAAATAAATTCTGCCTCTTTTCACCCCAAAAAAATCCTACCTCTTTTCACCCCCAAAAAATCCTACTTTTTTTCACCCTCAAAAAATCCTACCTCTTTTCACCCTAAAAAAAAAATCCTACCTCTTTTCACCCCCCATCCTACCTCTTTTCACCCCAAAAAAATCCCTCCTCTTTTCAACCCCAAAAAAATCCTATATGTCTTCACCCCCCCCCCCCAATCCTACTCCTCAACCCCCCAAAATCCTTCCTATATATTCACCCCCCTAAAATCCTACCTCTTTTCACCCCCAAAAAATCCTACCTCTTTTCACCAAAATATAAATCCTAGCTCTCTTCACTAAAATAAAAATCCTACTTTTTCACCAAAATAAAATCTACCCTCTTTTCACCAAAATAAAAATCCTGCCTCTTTTCACCAAAATAAAAATCCTGCCTCTTTTCACCAAAATAAAAATCCTGCCCCTCTTCAACCATATCCTGCCTCTTTTCAACCCCCCAAAAATCCTGTCTTTTCACCCCCCCCCCCCAAATCCTACCCTCTTTTCAACCAAAAATCTTCCAATATATTCACCCTAAAATTCTTCCTCTTTTCACCCCCCAAAAAATCCTACCTCTTTTCACCAAAATATAAATCCTAGCTCTTTTCACCGAAATAAAAATCCTACCTCTTTTCACCAAAATAAAAATCCTGCCTCTTTTCACCCCAAAATAAATTCTGACTTTTCACCCCAAAATAAATTCTGCCTCTTTTCACCCCAAAATAAATCCTACCTCTTTTCACCCTAAAAAAATCCTACCTTTTTTCACCCTAAAAAAATCCTACCTCTTTTCACCCTAAAAAAATCCTACCTCTTTTCACCAAAATAAAAATCCTGCCTCTTTTCACCAAAATAAAAATCCTGCCTCTTTTCACCAAAATAAAAATCCTGCCTCTTTTCACCAAAAAAAATCCTGCCTCTTTTCAACCCCCCAAAAATCCTGTCTTTTCACACAAAAATCCTAAATCTTTTCACCCCTCCCCCCCCCCCCCCCCCCCAAAAAAAAAAAAATCCTACCTCTTTTCACCCCCGAAAAATCCTTCCTCTTTTCACCCCCAAAAAATCCTACCTCGTTTCACCAAAAATATAAATCCCACCCTCTTTTTCACCAAAATATAAATCCCACCTCTTTTCACCAAAATAAAAATCCTACCTCTTTTCACCAAAAAAAAACTTGCCTCTTTTCACCAACAAAATCCTGCCTCTTTTCACCCCAAAATAAATTCTGCCTCTTTTCACCCCAAAAATATCCTACCTCTTTTCACCAAAAAAAAAAAAAAAAAAAATCCTATGTCTTTTCACACAAAAATCCTACGTCTTTTCACCCCACCACCCATCTCACACACCATCCTACTCTTTTAACCCCCCAGAAAAATCCTACACCTCTTTTCAACTACATAAAAATCCTACCTTATCTTTAACCAAATCAAAAACAAGAAAAAATCCTACCTCCTTTTCGCCAAAATAAAAATCCCTACCCTTTCGCAAAAATAAAATAAACCTACCTCTTTTCACCTAAATAAAAATCCTACCTTTTTCACCTAAATAAAAATCCCTACCCTCTTTTCCACCTAAATAAAAATCCTAACCTCTTTTCCACCTAAAACCTAAAAATCCTTACCTCCTTTGCACCCAAAGGAATAAAATTTTAAAACCTACCTTTTCCCACCCCCCCTAAATAAAAATCCTTTTGCCCTTTTATCCCTTTTCCCCCCCAAAAGTCCCTACCTCTTTTCAACCCCACCCCAAAAGTTCCTACCTCTTTTCCACCCCCCCAAAAGTCCATTTTTTACCCCCTTCCTTTTCACCCCTTCCAAAAGCCAAAAACCTACCTCTTTTCACCCCCCCAAAAAGGCCTACCTTTTTCTTGCCACACCCCCAAAAGTCCTAACCTCTTTTCACCCCCCAAAAGTCCTAACCCTTTTCACCCCCCAAAATTCCTATCTTTTTCTAAAATTCACCCACCCCCCAAAAATTCCTATCTCTTTTCACCCCCAAAGGTCCTTTTACCCCCCTTTCATCCGCCCCCAAAAGTCCTACCTCTTTTCAACCCCAAAAGTCCTACCTCTTTTCAGCCCCCAAAGTCCTCCTCTTTTCACCCCCAAAAAGTCCTTTTAACCTCCCCCTTTTCCCATTTTTCCCCCCCAAAAGTTCCCCTCTCTTTTCCCTTTCCACCACCCCCCCAAAAAGTCCTCTTTTCTCCCCTTTTCCACCACCCCCCAAAAGTCCTCTTTTCTCTTTTCCCCCCACCCCCAAAAGTCCTCTCTTTTCACCCCCCAAAAAGTCCTATCTCTTTTTCCACCCCCCAAAAGTCCTTCTCTTTTCACCCCCCCCAAAAAGTCCTCCTCTTTTCACCCCCCAAAAGGTCCCTTCGCTTTTATTCACCCCCCAAAAGTCCATCTTTCTGTTTAACCTTTTACCCCCCAAAAGTCCCCCCAAAATATCTTTTTCAACCCCCAAAAGTCCCTACTAAAAGTTTCACCCCACCACCCCCAAAAGTCCTTTACCCCCCTCCTTTTAATTTTCCCACCCCCAAAAGTCCTATCTTTTCCCCCCTTTTCATTTCCACCCCCCAAAAAGTCCTATCTCCTTTTCATCCCCCCAAAGTCCTATCTTTTCTTTTCCCCCCCCCAATTTTCCCCAAATAAAAAGTCCTACCTCCCCCAAATCTTTTAACATCCCCAAAAATAAAAAAGTCCTACCTCTCGTTTCCAAATTTTAAAATCCCCCCAAAACCTCCCCTTTTTCCGCCAAAATAAAAATCCTACCTCTTTTCACCTCCCCCAAAATATTTCCTAAACCTCCTTTTTCTTTTTAAAATAAAATCCTACCCTCTCCACTAAATAAATCTTTACCCTCCTCACCCCTTTTAAATAAAAGTCCTACACTCTTTTCCACTTAAATAAAAATCCTACCTCAAAAGTCCACCTAAAATATTTCCTGCCTCTTTCATCCCCCAAAAGTCCTACCTCTCCACACCCCCCAAAAGTCCTACCTCTTTTCAACCCCCCAAAAGGTTTTTCTACCTCTTTTCACCCCCCCAAAGTCCTACCTTTCTCCCCCAAAAACCCCCCCAAAATCCTACCTCTTTTCAAAATTTCACCCCCCCAAAAGTCTACCTTTTCTCCCCAAAACTAAAATCTTTTACCTCTTTTCCCCCCAAAACCCCCTTTTCCCCCCCAAAAATCCTATCTCTTTTAAAATTTTCACCCCCCCAAAAGTCCTATCTCTTTTCATTTTCCCCCGCCCCCCAAAAGTCCTACCTCTTTTCATCCCCCAAAGTCTACCTCTTTTCATCCCCCCAAAGTCCTACTCTTTTCATCCCCCCAAAGTCCTACCTCTGTTTCATCCCCCAAAAAGTCCTACCCTCTTTTCATCCTCCCAAAGTCCTCACCTCCCTTTTCATCCCCAAAAGTACCTAGCCTCTTTTCCATCCCCCAAAAGTCCTACCTCTTTCGATCCCCAAAAGTCCTTAATCCTCTTTTCATCTCACCCCCAAAAGGTCCTACCTCTTTTCATCCCCCAAAAGTCCTAACCCTCTTTCATCCATCCCCCAAGTCCTGACCTCTTTTCATCCCCCAACCAAAAGTCCTACCTCTTTTTCATCCCCCAAAAGTCCTTAACCCTCTTTTCATACCCCAAAAGACTTACCTTTTCATCCCCCAAAAGTCCATTTTACCATCTTTTCCAGCCCCAAAAGTCCCTACCTCCTTTTCATTTTCCCAAAATTCCCCCATAAAACCTCCTTTTAATCCCCCAAAAAGTCCTACCTTTTCTTTTAATCCCCCAAAAAAGTCCCTACACATTTTCTTTTATCCCCCAAAAGTCCTATCCTCTTTTCATCCCCCCAAAAGTCCTAACCTCTTTTTCATCCCCCAAAAGTCCCCTAAAACCTCTTTTCATCCCCCAAAAAGTACTACCATCTTTTCATCCCCCAAAAGTCATACCTCTTTTCATCCCCCAAAAGTCCTACCTCTTTTCATCCCCCAAAGTCCTACCTCTTTTTCATACCCCAAAAGTCCTACCTCCTTTCATTTTCACCCAAAATCCCCCATAAAACCTCTTTTCCATCCCAAAAGTCCTCCTATTTTCATTCCCCAAAAGTCCTATCTCTTTTCCATCCCCCAAAAGTCCTACCTCTTTTCATGTCCCCCAAAAGTCCTACCTCTTTTCAATTACCCCAAAAGTCCTCTTCTTTTCAACCCCCAAAGTCACCTATCTCTTTTCATTTCCCACCCCCCAAAAGTCCTTATCTCTTTTCATCCCCCAAAAGTCCTCTCTTCTTTTCATCCCCCAAAAGTCCTTTTTTCTATCTTTTCCCCAAACCCCAAAAGTCCTCTCTCCTTTTCACCCCCCAAAAAGTTCCTCTCTCTTTTCACCCCCAACAGTCCTCTCTCTTTTCACCCCACCCCCAAAAGTCCTCTCTCTTTTCACCCCAAAAGTCCTCTTATTTTCACCCCCAAAAGTTCCTCTCTCTTTTCCACCCAATCAAAAAGTCCTCTCTCTTGTTTTCACACCCCAAAAGTACTATCTATTTCACCCCCCAAAAGTCCTCTCTCTTTTACACCTCCCCCCAAAAGGCCTATCTCTTTTCATCCCCCCAAAGTCCAAATCTCTTTTCAATCCCCCCCAAAGTCTAAAAAAATCCTTTTCTCCCCCAAAGGGGTCCTACTTTCTTTACATCCCCCCAAAGGTTCTACCTCTTTTCATCCCCAAAGTCCTAAACCTCTTTTCATCAAATCCAACCAAAGTTTCCTAACTCTTTTCATTTCCCCACAAAAGCCTACCTCTTTTCATCCCCCAAAAGTCCGGAAACCCATCTTGTCATCCCCAAAAGTTTCCTACCCCTTTTCAAAATCCCCAAAGTTCATAACCAACATCCCCCAAAGCGTCCTACTCTTTTCACCCCCAAAGGTTTCTAACCTCTTTTCATGTCCCCCAAAAGTCCACTCTTTTTCAATCCCCCAAAATCCTACCTCCTTTTCATCCCCAAAAGTCCTAACTCTTTTCATCCCCCCAAAAAAGTCCTACCTCTTTTTCATCACCCCCCAAAAGTCCTACCTCTTTTATCCCCAAAGTCCTACCTCTTTCATCCCCCCCAAAAAGTGCCTACCTCTTTTCATCCCCAAAAGTCATACCTCTTTTCATCCCCCCAAAAGTCCTTACCTCTTTTTCCACCCCCCAAAAGTCCTATCTCCTTTTCACCCCCCAAAAGGTCCTACCTCTTTTCATCCCCCAAAAGTTTTCTATCTTTTTCCATCCCCCAAAAGTCCTACTCTTTTCACCCCCCAAAAGTTTTCCTACCTCTTTCCCACCCCCAAAGTCCTATCCTCGTTTTTCAATCCCCCCAAAAAAAAAGGGGGGGTCCTTACCTCTTCTTTTCATCCACCCCAAAAGTTCCTACCTCTTTTCATCCCCCAAAAGTCCTACCTCGTTTTCATCCCCCAAAAGTCCTACCCTCTTTTCATCCCCCAAAAGTCCTACCTTCTTTTGCATCTCCCCCGAAAAGTTTCCTACCTCTTTTCATCCTCCCCCAAAAGTCCACCTCTTTTCATCCCCCAAAAGTCCTAACCTTTTCCTTTTCAATTTTCCCCTCCCAAAAGGTCCCTACCTCCCCTTTTCATTTTCTCCCCCAAAAGTCCCTACCTCTTTCATCCCCAAAAAAGTCCTACCTTTTCTTTTCCATTTCCCCCCACCCAAAAGTCCTAAAAACCTCTTTTCTTTCTCCCCCAAAAAGTTTTCCTTGAAACCTCCCCTTTTCCATTTCCTCCCCCAAAAGTCCTTACCCCTCCTTTTCCATCCCCAAAAGTCCTTACTTTTTCATCCCCCAAAAGTCCTATCTTTTTTCATCCCCCAAAAAGTCCTATCTTTTTCATCCCCCAAAAAGTCCTATTTCCCCCCTTTTTCCATTTTCCCCCAACCCCCCGTCCCTTTTACCCCCTCCTTTTACCCCCTAAAGTTCCTACCTCTTTTCACCCCCCTTAAAAGTTTCCTTACCTCTTTTTCACCCCCCAAAAGTCCTATCCTCTTTTTCATTCCCCCAAAAGTCCCTATCTTTTCTTTTAAAAATCCCCCTTAAAAGTCCTATCTCTTTTCTCCCCCAAAAGTCCTATCTCTTTTCATCCCCCAAAAGTCCTTTATTCCCCCTTTTCCATTTTCTCCCCCAAAAAGTTTTTCCTAAATCCTCTTTTCAATTTCCCCCCAAAAGTTTTCCCCCCCTCTTTCTCTTTTCACCCCCCAAAAGTTTCCTATTCTCTTTTTCATCCCCCAAAAGTCCTATCTCTTTTCATCCCCCCAAAAGTTTTCTATCCTTCTTTTTTCATCCCCCAAAAGTCCTATCTCTTTTTCATCTCACCCCCAAAAGTCCTACTACTCATCATCCCCAAAAGTCTACTCTTTCTCCCCCAAAAGTCTACCTCTTTCATCCCCCAAAAGTCCTACCTCTTTCCATCCCCCAAAAGTCCTACCTCTTTTTCATCCCCAAAAATCCTATCTTTTTCATCCCCCAAAAGTCCTATCTTTTCATCCCCCCAAAAGTTTCCTATCTTTTTCTGAGTCATCTTTTTCATCCCCCAAAAGTCCTACCTCTTTTCACCCCCCTAAAGCCTACCTCTTTTAACCCCCCTAAAGTTCTACCTCTTTTCACCCCCAAAATCCTATCTCTTTTTCATCCCCCAAAAGTCCTAAAATCTCTTTTCATCCCCCATAAGCTATCTCTTTTACCCCCCAAAAGTCTATTTTCTTTCATCCCCAAAAGTCCTATCTCTTTTTCATCCCCAAAAGTCCTATCTCTTTTCATTCCCCAAAAGTCCTCTCTCTTTTCACCCCCCCAAAATCCTATCTTTTCATCCCCCAAAAGTTTTCCTATCTCTTTTCTCCCCCAAAAGTCCTATCTTTTTTATCCCCCAAAAGTCCTATCTCTTTTCATCCCCAAAAGTCCTATCTCTTTTCATCCCCCAAAGTCTATCTCTTTTCATCCCCAAAAGTCCCTATCTCTTTTTCACCCCCCCTATAGTCCTTTCTCTTTCATCCCCCCAAAAGTCTTTTCTTTTTCCATCCCCCAGTCCTTTCTCTTTTCATCCCCCAAAGTCCTAACCTTTTCATCCCCAAAAGTCCTAACTCTTTTCATCCCCAAAAGTCCTAACTCTTTTCATCCCCCAAAGAGATCATAAAATCTTTTTTCACCCCCAAAAGAAAACCTACCCCCCTCCATTTTTCCCCCACAAGTCCCCCCTAAACTCCCCCGTTTTCATCCCCAGTCCTAACTCTTTTCATCCCCCAAGAGTCTTTTATCCCCCGTCCCCACCCCCCCACCCCCAAAGAACATACCTCTTTTCATCCCCAAAAGAAAAACCTACTTTTCTCATCCCCCAAAAGTCCTACCTCTTTTCATCCCCCAAAAGTCCTACCTCTTTTCATCCCCCAAAAGTCTTACCTCTTTTCATCCCCCGAAGGCCCACCTCTTTTCATCCCCCAAAAATCCTACTCTTTTCCCCCATCCCCCAAAAAATCCAACCTCTTTTCATCCCCAAAAGTCCTATCTCTTTTCATCCCCAAAAGTCCTATCTCTTTTCATCCCCCAAAAGTCCTCTCTCTTTTCATCCCCCAAAAGTCCTACCTCTTCTCATCCCCCCAAAAGTCCTACCTCTTTCAAGAGATAATAACTGTATTTATTATGCAAGAGGATATTGCAGAAACGGAGAAAATTGGAGATTCGGACACAAAATGAATAATTATGATGAAGGAAGATCAAATATTATGGAAAAGTTGGATTCTTTAATGTCAGAATTTCTGGAAATGAAAAAAAGAAACAACATACAGAAACAGGAAAGAGACATAGGAAAATCCTTATTACTACCAATATTAAATGAAGGAGAAAACACGCAAACGTCATAGTGATCAATGCGCAGGGTTTAGTTACGAGTAAACTCAAAAAGAAAATAGAGTACTTAGAAGAACTAACCCAAATTGAAAAGAAAATAGATATAACTTGAATAGAAGTGAAACCTGGTATTTTCCCCAAGAAGAACTGGGAACTGATGATCAAATAAAGGAAACCACCACAAACTTATTAGATCAGATAGAAAAAATATGGAATCAAGGGGGCAACCGCAATATATGGGAAAGACAAAAAACAAGAAAAAATATATAAGAAATATAGTAACTCAGAATGTGAACTAATAGCGGTAGAATTTGAATCTGAAAATTAATGAACATAGTAATATATAGACCTCCTAATACTAAAGAGTTTGACTTAATTGAAAAATTGGATGATATATGTAGAAATCACAAGGACTGGACTTTTCTCCTATCTGGGTGACTTCAACTTCCTTCCCTTTCGTAGAATGGAAAGAACGAATAGGAGATTGTGGTTGTACTTATACATATAAAAAAGAGAGTAATAGTAGTGCAGAAGATACGAGGCAATTCGAAAAGCTATTAGATATGCTACTAGAATACAACATTCAACAAATAAATCACCTGCCAACAAGAAGGAAAATACTTTAGACCTAGTATTTGTGAACGAGATGAATTATGTTAAAGAAATAATAGTTTATAATGCGAGTATTTCAGACCATAATGTCATAGAATTAACAGTTCATTCCAAAGCAAGTGAAAACAGAGATAAGCAAGAAATGAAAAAAGTGGGAAGGATATGAAAATACAACTTCTACAGTAAAAATATAAAATGGTCAGAAATAAATGAAGAATTAAACAAAGATTGGGATAACATTTTCGTAAGCGATGACATAAGGGTAAATACGGAGATATTATATAAAATATTAGAGAATATAGTGGATAAATATATACCGAAGAAGAAAAGTAAACATCATTCATGCATACCAAGAGACAGAAGGATCTTGTTCCAGAAAATCGAAAGTGGAAAAAAGGTCTTGCAAAAGACAAAAATGCATGGAAAGTTATAGAACTAAAAAGTAAGATAGAAAATGCAGAACAAAAGATTATACAATCAAAAGAAAATGAAAACGGGACTTGGAAGAAAAACCCAATTAAATATCAAGCAAACCCCAAACTATTATACTCATATGCGAAGATGATGAATAAAAGAATAGAAATATTGCCCTCTGAGAATTGAAGGGAGATTAACGAATGAAAAAAAGGAAATTTGCAACATACTGGCAGAACGATATAAGAGAATTCACCCCTAGAATAGATAATGAAGATAATGATATAGAAGTAAGGGACGAAATAGTGAATATTTAGCTGACATAGAAATCAATGAAGCTGATATTGTGCAGGCAATTATGAAATTAAAAATGGAGCTGCTGAAATAATGGCCTGATGGAGTCACTGCTATTTTGTTAAAAGAAAGTAGTTCATTCTATCGCAAAGCCACTTGCAATATTTTATTAAGACAAAGTGTAGATACAGGCAAGATTTATGATGAGCACAAATTAGCATATATCACCCCTACTTTCAAAAGTGGATCAAGACTAGAGGCAAGTAATTTTAGGCCTGTGAGTCTAACATCACATATTATGAAGTGTATGAAAGGGTAATGAAGAAAAACATTATGAAACATTTAATAAAAAATAATTTGTTTAATATAGGACAACACGGTTTCGTACCCGGAAAAAGTACACAAACCCAACTGTTAGTCCACCGTGAGAACATATTCAAAAATATGAAAAGCGGAAATGAAACAGATGTGGTTTTATCTAGACTTTGCAAAAGCTTTTGACAAAGTAGACCATAATATATTAGCAAAGAAAATTAGAAAAACACAATATCGTAGATAAAGTAGGAAGATGAGTTAAAAGAATTTTTACACAACAGAAAACAGATAGTTATTGCAAACAACTGAGAAATCGGATGAAACCAAGGTAATATCCGGTGTGCCACAAGGTACGGGTGTTAGCTGCAATACTGTTTGTTATTATGATTGAAGACATAGACAGTATGTTAAGGAATTCGGTAGTGAGTAGTTTCGCTGATGACACAAGAATAAGTAGAGAAAATTACTGGTGATGAAGATAGGAACGCTCTACAAAGATACCTTAACAAAGTATATGATTGGGCAGAGGAAAATAGGATGGTATTTAACTCTGATAAATTTGAATCAATAAATTATGGAGACAGAGCGGGAAAGCTATATGCATATAGGGGACCTAATAATGAGACAATCACAAATAAGGAAGCCAGTTAAAGACCTTGTGTGATGATGAATAGGAACATGTTATGCAATGATCAAATAGCAATTCTATTGGCAAAATGTAAAGCAAAAATGGGAATGTTGTTACGGCACTTCAAAACAAGAAAAGCTGAACACATGATTATGCTTTATAAAACATATGTTCGTAGTCCACTTTAATATTGCAATATGATATGGTACCCATACTATCAAAAGGATATTGCACAAATAGAGTATACAAAGGTCCTTTACAGCTAGAAAAGAAGAGGTTGAGGACCTTGACTACTGGGAAAGACTACAATCCTTAAAATTATAGTGTCTAGAAAGGAGAAGAGAACGCTACATGATAATTCAGGCATGGAAACAGATAGAAGGAATAACAGAAAATATCATGGAACTAAAAATATCAGAAAGAGCAGAGGTAGATTAATGTGCCCAAAAAAATACCAGGAAAAAATAAGGAAAGCACACAGGCATTAATCCACTACGCACCAGCATCGATAATGCAGCGTCTATTCAATGCGTTGTCAGCTCATCTGAGGAATATATCAGGAGTGAGCGTAGATGTGTTGAAGAATGAGCTCGACAAATATCTAAGCTGCATCCCAGACCATCCAAGATTGGAAGATGCAAAATATACCGGAAGATGTACTAGCAACTCTCTGGTAGACATTAAGGTGCCTCACACTGAGGGACCTGGGGCAACCCGAACGAACTGTAAGGTCTGTAAGGTAAGGTCTGTAAGGACCCCCCAAAGTCCTACCTCTTTTCACCCCCCATAGTCCTACCTCTTTTCACCCCCCAATAGTCCTACCTCTTTCACCCCCCAATAAGTCCTACCTCTTTTTCATCCCCCCCAATAGTCCTACCGCTTTTCACCCCCCTAAAGTCCTACCTCTTTTTCACCCCCAAAGTCCTATCTCTTTACATACCCCAAAAAGTCCTATCTCTTTTCCATTACCCCAAAAAGTCTATCTCTTTTCACCCCCCAAAAGTCCTATCTCTTTTCATCCCCCAAAAGTCCTACCTCTTTTTCACCCCACCCCCCAAAAGTCCTATCTCTTTCATCCCCCAATAGTCTGCCACTTTTCACCCCCCAATAGCCTGCCTCTTTTTCCACCCCCAATCGTCTGCCTCTTTTCACCCCCCAAAAGCCGCCTCTTTTTCACCCCCCAAAAGTCCTGCTTTTCACCCCCAAAAGTCCTGCCTCTTTTTCACCCCCCAAAAGTCCTGCCTCTTTCACCCCCAAAAAAGTCTGCCTCTTTCACCCCCCAAAAGTCCGCCTCTTTTCACCCCCAAAAGTCTGCCTCTTTTCACCCCCCAAAAGTCCTGCCTATTTTCAACCCACAAAAAGTCCTACCTCTTTTCACCCCCCAAAGTCCTACTCTTTTCACAAAAAGTCCTAAAACCTCTTTTCACCCCCCAAAAAGTCCTGCCTCTTTTCACCCCCCAAAAGTTTTTTCATATTTCTCTTTTCATCCCCCAAAAGTCTACCTTTTTCCCCCCCAAAAGTCCTATCTCTTTTCCCACCCCCCAAAAGTCCTACCTCTTTTCACCCCCCAAAAGGTCCTACCTTTTTCATCGTGTCTACCTCTTTTCACCCCCCCAAAAGTCCCACCTCTTTTCACCCCCAAAAAGTTCCTAACTCTTTTCACCCCCAAAAGTTCATCTCTTTTCACCCCCCAAAAGTCCATCTCTTTTCACCCCCAAAAGTCCTATCTCTTTTAATCCCCAAAAGTCCTATCTCTTTTCATCCCCACAATCTCCTTTTTCAATCCCCCAAAATCTATCTCTTTCTCCCCCAAAAGTTCCGATCCTCTTTTTCATCCCCCAAAAGTCTATCTCTTTTCATCCCCAAAAGCTATACTCTTTTCACCCCCAAAAAGTCCTACACTTTTCCCCACAAAAGTCCTACCTCTTTCACCCCCCAAAAAGTCCACCTACTTTTCACCCCACAAATAATCCTACCTACTTTTCACCCCCCAAAAAATCCTACCTACTTTTCACCCCCCAAAAAATCCTACCTCTTTTCACCCCCCAAAAATCCTACCTCTTTTCACCAAAATATAAATTTCTAATCCTCTTTCACCAAAATAAAAATCATACCTCTCTTCTCCATAATAAAAATCCGACCTTTTTTCACCAAAATAAAAAATCCGACCTCTTTTCACCAAATAAAAATTCGACCTCTTTTTCACCAAAATAAAATCAGGCCTCTTTTCACCAAAAATAAATCCTGCCTCTTTTCACCAAAATAAATCCTGCCTATTTTCACCTCCAAAAAATCCTGCCTATTTTCACCTCCAAAAATTCCTACTCTTTTTCACCAAAAAAAAAACCTGTGTCTTTTCCCAGAAAATCCTACTTTTTTCACAAACCCCCCCCCCCAAAAAAAAATCCTACCTCTTTTCATCACCCAAAAATCCTACCTCCTCTTTTCACCCCCCCAAAAAGTCCTACCTCTTTTCGCCCCCCCAAAAAGTCCTACCTCTTTCGCCCCCCCAAAAAGTCCTACCTCTTTTCACCCTTTCCCCCCAAAAAAGTCCACCTCTTTTCACCCCCCCAAAAAGTCCTACCTCTTTTCACCCCCCCAAAAAGTCCTACCTCTTTTCACCCCCCCAAAAAGTCCTACCTCTTTTCACCCCCCCAAAAAGTCCCTACCTCTTTTCACCCCCCCATCCCACTCTTTTCACCCCCCCAAAAAGTCCCACCTCTTTTCACCCAAAAAAGTCCCACCTCTTTTCACCCCCCCAAAAAGTCCTACCTCTTTTCACCCCCCCAAAAAGTCCTACCTCTTTTCAGAAAAACTCCTACCTCTTTTCATCCCCCCCAAAAAGTCCTACCTTCTTTTCACCCCCCCAAAAAGTCCTACCTCTTTCAACCCCCAAAAGTCCTATCTCTTTTCAACCCCCAAAAAGTCCTACCTCTTTTCAACCCCCAAAAAGTCCTAACCTCTTTTCAACCCCCAAAAAGTCCTACCTCTTTTCCCCCAACCCCCAAAAAAGTCCTACCTCTTTTCAACCCCCAAAAAGTCCTACCTCTTTTCAACCCCCAAAAAGTCCTACCTCTTTTCAACCCCCAAAAAATCCTACCTCTTTTCAACCCCCAAAAAGTCTACATCTTTTCAGAGAAAAAGTCCTACCCTCTTTTCAACCCCCAAAAACCACCTACCATCTATTTTCAACCCCCAAAAGTCCTACCTCTTTTACAACCCCCAAAAAGTCCTACCTCTTTTCAACCCCCAAAAAAGTCCTACCTCTTTTCAACCCCCAAAAGTCCTACCTCTTTTCAACCCCCAAAAGTCCCTACTCTTTTCAACCCCCAAAAAGTCCTACCTCTTTTCATCCCCCAAAAAGTCCCTACCTCTTTTTCTCCCCAAAAAGTCCTACCTCTTTTCATCCCCCAAAAAGTCCTACCTCTTTTCATCCCCCAAAAGTCCTACCTCTTTTCATCCCCCAAAAGTCCTACCTCTTTTCATCCCCCACCCCCCAAAAGTCCTACCTCTTGTCACCCCCCCCCAAAAGTCCTACCTCTCCAATTTTCACATCAAAAGTCCTATCTCTTTTCATCCCCAAAAGTCCTATCTCTTTTCACCCCCCAAAAGTCCTACTCTCATCATCCCCCAAAAGTCCTATCTCTTTTCACCCCCCTTTTCCCCCCAAAAGTCCTATCTCTTTTCACCCCCCAAAAGTCCTATCTCTTTTCACCCCCAAAAGTCCTACCTCTTTTCACCCCCAAAAGTCCTACCTCTTTTCACCCCCCAAAAGTCCTACCTCCTTTTCCACCCCCCAAAAGTTCCTACCTCTTTTCACCCCCCAAAACCAAAAATCCTACCTCTTTTCATCCCCAAAAAGTCCTACCTCTTTTCATCCCAAAAAGTCCTACCTCTTTTCATTCCCAAAAAGTCCTACCTCTTTTCATCCCCAAAAAGTCCTACCTCTTTTCATCCCCAAAAAGTCCTATCTCTTTACATCCCCCAAAAGTCCTATCTCTTTTCACCCCCCAAAAGTCCTATCTCTTTTCACCCCCAAAAGTCCTATCTCTTTTCACCCCCCAAAAGTCCTATCTCTTTTCACCCCCCAAAAGTCCTACCTCTTTTCATCCCCCAAAAGTCCTATCTCTTTCCACCCCCCAAAAGTCCTATCTCTTTCCACCCCCCAAAAGTCCTACCTCTTTCCACCCCCCCAAAAAAAAATCCTACCTACCTCTTTCCACCCCCCAAAAATCCTCTCTCTTTCCACCACCCAAAATCCTATCTCATTAAAAAAAAATAATCTTGCCCCCCATTTTACTGAAAACAAAATCTTGCCCCCCCCCCCTTTTTACGGAAAAAATCTTGCCATATTTTGCTGAAAACAAAAAATGTTGCCCCTATTTTACTAAAAAAAAAATCTTGACCCATTTTCCAGAAAGAAAAATCATGCCCCAATTTCCTGATGAAAAATCCTACCCCTCCCCACCGAAAAAAAATCTTACCCCTCCCACCGAAAAAAAATCTTACCCCTCCCCACCGAAAAAAAAAATCTACCCCTCCCACCAAAAAAATCTACCTCTTTTCACAAAAAAAATCCTACCTCTTCTCACCCCAAAGAAATCCAGAAAAAATCCTACGCCTTTTCACCAAAAAAAATCCTTCGCCTTTTCACTAGAAAAAAATCCTACACCTTTCCACCCCGCAAAAAACCCTACCTCTTTTCAACCCCCAAAAACCTACCTCCTCATTCACCCCCACCCCCTAAAAATAAAAAATCCTACCTCTTTTCCCCCCCAAAAAATCCTACCTCTTTTCACCCCCCAAAAATCCTACCTCTTTTCACCCCCCAAAAATCCTACCTCTTCACCCCCCGAAAAATCGTACTCTTTTCACACACCCAAAAAACTTACCTCTTTTCACACCCCCCAAAAATCCTACCTCTTTTCATCCCCAAAAAAATCCTACTTCTTTTCACCCCCAAATAATCCTACCTCTTTTCCACCAAAATATAAATCCTGCCTCTTTCACTAAAATAAAAATCATCCCTCTTTTCTCCATAATAAAAATCCTACCTTTTTTCACCAAAATAAAATTCCGACCTCTTTTTCACCAAAATAAAATCCAGACTTTTCACCAAAATAAATCCTGCCTATTTTTTTTCACCAAAAATAAATCCTGCCTATTTTCACCATAATAAATCCTGCCTCTTTTCACCTCCAAAAAATCCTACCTCTTTTCACCAAAAAAAAAATCCTATGTCTTTTCACAGAAAAATCCTAAGTTTTTTCACCCACCCCCAAAAAAAAAAATCCTACCTCTTTTCACCCCCCAAAATCCCACCTCTTTTTCACACCCCCCCAAAACTCCACCTCTTTTCACCCCCCAAAAATCCTACCTCTTTTCACCAAAATAAAAATCCTACCTCTTTTCACCAAAATAAAAATCCTACCTCTTTCACCCGCTAAAAAATCCTATATCTTTTCACCAAAATAAAAATCGACCTCTCTTCCCAAAATAAAATCCTACCTCTCTTTCCAACCAAATAAAAAAAGTCTACCTCTCTTCACCAAATAAAAATCCTACCTCTCTTCACCAAATAAAAATCCTACCGCTCTTCACCAAAAAAAAATCCTAACCTCTCTTAACCAATAAAAATCCTACCTCTCTTCAAACTTCACCAAATAAAAAATCCTACTCTCTTCACAGCCAAAATAAAAATCCTACCTCTCTTCACCAAATAAAAATCACTACCTCTCTTCACCAAATAAAAAATTCCTACCTCTCTTCACCAAAATAAAAAATCCTTACCTCTCTTACCAAATAAAAAATCCTCCCTCTCTTCACAAAATAAAAAATCCTTACCTCTCTTCACCAAATAAAAAATCCTACCTCTTCTTCACCAAAATAAAAATCCACCTCTCTTCACCAAAATAAAAATCTACCTTCTCTCACCAAAATAAAAAATCCTACCTCTCTCACCAAATAAAAATCCTACCTCTCTCACCAAATAAAAATCCTAACACTCTCTTCACCAAAATAAAAATCCTACCTCTCTTCACCAAAATAAAAATCCTACCTCTCTTCACCAAAATAAAAATCCTACCTCTCTTCACCAAAATAAAAATCCTACCTCTCTTCACCAAAATAAAAATCCTACCTCTTTTCACCAAAATATAAATCCTACCTCTCTTCACCCCAAAATATAAATCCTACCTCTCTTCACCCCAAAATATAAATCCTACCTCTCTTCACCCCAAAATATAAATCCTACCTCTTTTTTCACCAAAATAAAAATCCCACCTCTTTTCAATCACCAAAAAATCCTACCTCTTTTCACCAAAAAAAATCCTACCTCTTTTCACCAAAATAAAAATCCTACCTCTTTTCACCAAAATAAAATCCTACCTCTTTTCACCAAAATAAAAATCCTACATCTTTTCACCAAAATAAAAATCCATCTTTTCACCAAAATAAAAATCCTAAAACATCTTTTCACCAATAAAAAAAATCCTCCCTCTTTTCACCAAAATAAAAGAACTGCCTTCTTTTCACCAAAATAAAAATTCTACCTCTTTTCACCAAAATAAAAATCCTACCTCTTTTCACCAAAATAAAAATCCTGCCTCTTTTCACCAAAAAATATCCTGCCTCTTTTCACCAAAAAATATCCTGCCTCTTTTCACCAAAAAATATCCTGCCTCTTTTCACCAAAAAATATCCTGCCTCTCTTTACACTAAAAAATCCTTCGCCTTTTCACCAGAAAAAAAACCTGCCTCATTTCACCCCCAAAAAATCCTACCTCTTTTCACCCTTCAAAAATCCTTCATATTTTCATCCCCAGAAAATCCTACCTCTTTTCACCCCCAAAAAATCCTACCTCTTTCACCCCCAAAAAATCCTACCTCTTTTCACCCCCCCAAAAATCCTACCTCTTTTCAATCCCCAAAAAACCTACCTCTTTTCACCCCCAAAAAATCCTACCTTTTCACCCCCCCAAAAAAAATCCTCCTTCTCACCCCACCCCCCAAAAAATCCTGCCTTTTTTTCACACACAAAAAAATCCTACATCTTTTCACAAAAAAAAAATCCTAATTCTTTTCACACAAAAATCCTACGTCTTTTCACGCCCCCCCAAAAAAAATCCTACCTCCTTTCACCCCCCAAGAATCCTACCTCTTTTCACCAAAATATAAATCCTACTTCTTTTCACCAAAATAAAAATCCTACCTCTTTTCACCAAAATAAAAATCCTACCTCTTTTCACCAAATAAAAATCCTACCTCTTTTCACCAAAATAAAAATCCTACCTCTTTTCACCAAAATAAAAAAAAAAAATGAAAATCCTACCTCTTTTCACCAAATGAAATCCTACCTCTTTTCACCAAAATAAAAATCCTACCTCTTTTCACCAAAATAAAAATCCTACCTCTTTTCACCAAAATAAAAATCCTACCTCTTTTCATCAAAATAAAAATCCTACCTCTTTTCACCAAAATGAAAATCCTACCTCTTCACCAAAATAAAAATCCTACCTCTTTTCACAAAAAAAAATCCTACCTCTTTTCACCAAAATGAAAATCCTACCTCTTTTCACAAAATGAAAATCCTACCTCTTTTCACCAAAAAAATCCTGCCTCCTTTCACCAAAAAAATCCTGCCTCTTTTCACCAAAAAATATCCTAACACTTTTCACCACAAAATACCCTGCCTCTTTTCACACACAAAAAATCCTACCTCTTTTCACCCCCAAATAATCCTACCTACTTTTCACCCCCCAAAAAATCCTACCTCTTTTCACCAAAATAAAAATCCTACCTCTTTTCACCAAATAAAAATCCTACCTCTTTTCACCAAAATAAAAATCCTACCTCTTTTCACCAAAATAAAAATCCTACCTCTTTTCACCAAAATAAAAATCCTGCCTCTTTTCACCAAAATAAAAATCCTGCCTCTTTTTCACCAAATAAAAATCCTGCCTCTTTTCACCAAAATAAAAATCCTAACTTTTCACCAAAATAAAAATCCTGCCTCTTTTCACCAAAAAAAATCCTGCCTCTTTTCACCAAAAATATCCTGCCTCTTTTCATCAAAAAATATCCTGCCTCTTTTCACCAAAAAATATCCTGCCTCTTTTCACCCACAAAAATCCTACGCCTTTTCACCAGAAAAAAATCCTACCTCATTTCACCCAGAAAATCCTACCTCTTTTCACCCCCCAAAAAATCCAACCTCTTCACCCCCAAAAATGCTACCTCTTTTCACCCCCCAAAATCCTACCTCTTTTCACCCCCAAAAAATCCTACCTATTTTCACCCCCCAAAAATCCTACCTCTTCACCCCCCAAAAAATCTACCTCTTCACCCCCAAAAAATCCTACCTCTTCACCCCAAAAAAATCCTACCTCTTTTCACCCAAAAAAAATCCTACCTCTTCACCCCAAAAAAATCCTACTCTTTTCACACCCCCCAAAAATCCTACCTCTTTTCACCCCCCAAAAATCCTACCTCTTTTCACCCCCCCAAAAATCCTACCTCTTTTCACCCCCCAAAAAATCCTACCTCTTTTCACCCCCCCAAAAAATACTACCTCTTTTCACCCCCCAAAAAATACTACCTCTTTTCACTCTCCAAAATTCCTACCTCTTATCACCCCCCAAAAATCTTACCTCTTTTCTCCCCCAAAAATCCTACCTCTTTTCTCCCCCCAAAAAAATCCTACCTCTTTTCACCCAAATAAATCCTACACATTAAAAAAATCTTCATTTCATTACAAAACCTACATTAAAAAACACTTTCACTTAAAGCAACCTATCTCATTTCACTGAATAATCATACCCCATTTCACTACAAAAAATAATCTTGCCCACGTTTTACTGAAAAAAAAAATCTTGCCCCCATTTTACTGAAGAAAAAAACCCTTGCCCCCATTTTACTGAAAACAAAATCTTGCCCCCGCCCCTTTTACTGAAAAAATCTTGCCCTATTTTACTGAAAACAAAAATCTTACCTTATTTTACTGAAAAAAAATCTCGCCCCATTTTCCTGAAAAAAAAAAAAAAAAAAATCATGCCCCATTTTGCTGAAAAACCTTGCCCCATTTTACTGAAAAAACTTACATTACCCCTGAGTCTACCTGATTTTCACAAAAAAAAACCTACCTCTTTTCACACCCCCAAAAATCCTCCCACCCCCACCTACCTTTTTTCACCCCCAAAAAATCCTACCTCTTTTCACCCCAAAAAAATCCTACCTCTTTTCACCCCAAAAATATCCTACCTCTTTCACCCCAAATCCTAAGTCTTTTCACAGAAAAATCCTGCATCTTTTCACCCCACAAAAATCTTTCCTCTTTTCACCCTCTTAAAATCCTACCTCTTTTCACCCCCAAAAAAATCCTACCTCTTTTCACCCCAAAAAAATCCTACCTCTTTTCACCCCCAAAATATAAATCCTACCTCTTTTCACCAAAATATAAATCCTACCTCTTTTCACCAAAATATAAATCCTACCTCTTTTCACCAAAATATAAATCCTACCTCTTTTCACCAAAATATAAATCATACCTTTTCTCCAAAATAAAAATCATACCTTTTCTCCAAAATAAAAATCCTACCTTTTCACCAAAATAAAAATCCTACCTTTTCTTTTACCAAAATAAAAATACCTACCTCTTTTCACCAAAATAAAAATCCTACCTCTTTTCACCAAAATGAAAATCCTGCCTCTTTTCACCAAAAAAATCCTACGTTTTTTCACCCCCCAAATAAAATCCTACCTCTTTTCACCAAAATTAAAATCCACCTCTTTTCACCAAAATTAAAAATCCTTACCTCTTTTACAAAATAAAACAAAAATCCAATCTTTTCAACCAAAATACAAATCCAACTTCTTTTCACCAAAATAAAACAAAAAAAATCCTAAACTCGTTTTTTCACCAAAATTAAAATCCTACCTCTTTTCACTAAAATAAAAATCCTAACTTTTCACCAAAATACAAATCCTAACTTTTCACCAAAATACAAATCCTAACTTTTCACCAAAATAAAAATCCTTTTCCATCTTTCAACCAAAATAAAAAAAAATCCTAACCTTTTCTTTTCACAAAAAAAAAAAAAATCTAAAAAACCTCCTTGTTCACCAAAATAAAATTTTTTCCTACTTTTTCACCAAAATAAAAATCCTATCTTCTTTTCACACACCACAAAATAACCTTGCCTTTTTTCACATAAAAAAATCCTTCGCCTTTTCACCAGAAAAAATCCTGCCTCATTTCACCAAAACAAAAATCCTACCTCTTTTCACCCCACAAAAAATCCTACCTCTTTTAACCCCCTAAAAATCCTACCTCTTTCCACACCCCAAAAATCCTACCTCTTTCCACACCCCAAAAATCCTACCTTTTTTCACCCTCTAAAAAGGCTACCTCTTTTCACCCCCCCAAAATCCTACCTCTTTTCCACCCCCCAAAAATCATACCTCTCTTTACCCCCCCCAAAAATCCTACCAATCTTTTCACCCCCCAAAAATCCTACCTATTTTCACCCTCCAAAAATCCTACCTCTTTTCACCCCCAAAAATCCTACCTATTTTCACCCCCCAAAAATACTACCTGAAAATTCTCATTCTACAAAGAAATTTTACCTCACTTCACTGAACTGGAAACTATACTTCGCTTCACTGAAAAAAAATCTACCTTGCTTCACTGACACGTCAAATAAGTCACCTTTTGATAACCACGTAGTTTGCAAATTCCCAAAAAGACATCCTGCTTGTATGCCAAGGAACATCAAAAGCCCGTATTTGCAATATTTTCAACTGTTCAGGTTGTGGAGACAATTCCAAGGCCTGATATGCTGTTAAAATGTCCAAATAAGAAAATAGCCTTTTCTTACTGTTAGCTCAATGGTATTACAAACTCCTGGCAAAGCAGCTATTAGCTTAACCCAATGGTATTTGAATGACTAAGAGTACAAAGGAGTAGGTATATATAGCAACAGAAATACAGCAGTTTTAGTTTAAGGTTAAGGATCATCTAAAACTGGTACTGCAGTGGTACAGGGAATTAATCCAACTCAAATAATTTGGATTATTTTTTCTACAAAGGTCCACAGAACTTTTCAGATTTTCTCTACGAATCTAAGATAATTTTTTTTACTTTAAATAGTACTAGATTTGAGCCATAACTATGAAGGTCATTCTTATTATTAAAAGAAAAATTTTGTTCATGGATTTAATACCTCACAATTAGAATCTGTTACTCCAGTCGGATTCCTTACAATTTTCCTAAATCGTTAAAAGCAAGTATTACTTAAAACTAGACTACAACTTCCCTGGAATCCCATTTCATTTTAAATGTTTACATCTCTATTATGCCGTACTCTTACCTTCAGAGATTAACACCAATGAGCATCTAGTAAGCTGTATTTCTCGCGATCACTTTCTCCTTGACAGACGCAAAGTAGCAGTTCGGTGTTCAGCGCGCTTAAGCTTTAAGTTCAAGATCCACCTGCAGAAGATAAATCATAAATCACAAGGAACAAAAAAATGAGGGCTACTTAAGATACACAGTAATTAGGATGAAAATATTGTAGGCTACCTGTGGTAAGTCAATTGTTTTTTTTTTCAAGATGGATACTTTGAAAAATATGCCTCACACCTAAACTCATCAATAGTAAAGCAGCTAACCTGTCTATAATTCTGACAAATCTGCATGCTCGCTCTTTCACTATTAGTAAAATGTCTGTGGCACCATGGGGAAAAATTCCACACAAACCGTATCAAATAATTTTTTTTCCTAACAGAAAGAAACATCTTCGATATTTAACTCGCTAATCGTTGGCTACCTAAAGGTTATGGCATTATTCTTTAATCGATTATCTCCACTTTGATTCACGGGGTTTATGCTCCCTTCACTTAACATACTTCGAACTCTCTCATTCTCCACTATCTTTCTCAAGATGTCGTGGATATGACAAATTCACGATTTATAATGGACTCCTGCAGCAAAACCAATCTATAAGTTAAATACTTTTTACCAAAGTTATGTTAAAATCCCTAAAAATAAACCATGTCTAGGAACTGGAAAGATTGTCTCCTTTAATCACTGACATACAACCCTAATCCATTTGAACCTTATACAGTTGACAGATTGGAGCCAGAAGCCACCTGGCTAGTCAGAATGTTGACCTCAATTAAAAAAAATTCTGCTTCCAACAAGCCTGCTGGTGTAATCCATTCACTTTTGGTTTTCAACCAGAAAATCTATTGATTCCTACTGTGGTCGTTTTAGTTGTTGGATGAATATTAAATTAAAATCCGCCTCCACCCCAAAAATGTCAAAAAGCACACTGAGCATTATGAAAAACCTGATCTTGAGAAGTAATTTTCACAACTCACTTCTCAACTCAAATTTGCTGACTATCCGATGTTCAATTACAATGAAAGTACCACTTATCCTTCAGGGTAAAGACAACGGAATCTTCAACAAAAAATTCAATACAATTTCCCTGCGGTTAAAAGGCACTGACATTCTTTACTGCCCTAGTTCTTGTAATTTATTTTGGAATCTTAACCTTCAAAAGTACAGTAACAGTTATTCTCCCCTTACCTTCGTTGTTGTGCCCCACGGTTTCGAAATGTTTGTTCTCAACGATGCAGGACCATAAGTATTATTGTTAAGCTCAGGACACGCCTGCAAAAAGTAAAATATCAGTCAAAAGGTCAATTATTAAGGTGCACGGGTTACATATAGTTAACGGAAAACATTGTCAACATTTAGTTGAATTTTTAATAGTATTTTCGCAGGCTATATCCTCCACTATCGAACTTTTAGTTGCCAAAAGCATTTAAATTCTATTGATGAATACTGCTAAACAGGCCTTCTTGACACTAACATGTACCTAACAAAACTTTTCATAACTGAGCCATCGTCTTCACTAAACCAAATTTACGTGTTTGCAGTTTCTATTTATTTTTACTATATTGTAATACCTCTAAGCTAGTACGTTTAGGAGCTTCCCAAAAATAAAGACTAAGGAACAATTACTGGAATTGGCTTATCGTGAGCTTTCTACCTTCACCCTGAAATCTTTACACTTCACAAATAATTGCTGGATGTTTTGAAACTTACCTACTTCACTTCTAGGTAATTTACAACGTAACTGATGAGCTTACGCCAACAGCAAGGATACGATCTGGTTGTGCAGGTTCCCATATTCTGTGGTCATTGTTAGTCCTGAAGAATACCGAAGATTTCTAAACTTACCATACAATTGCTCTCTTAAGAGACTTTCAATATTATGAAATAGCAGCGTGTATTTTTCTTTGGGTCCAGTTTAAGTTGAATGCGCTCCGAGAACAGCACACTCGTCTTATGAACAAGAATGTAAACCTATTCTGAAATTAACACGACGTACTCTATATTGACAAATCCACACTCCTGTCGTTTGAAGGAAGTTTTTTTCTTGAACCTACATTCCTGATCTCTAAACCCAACATTCGTCTTCCATCTTTGTTACAATAATTCGGGGTGTTCTAGCAGTTCATTTTTCTACTTTATCTGTTGGCTGTATTACATGCATAGCTTTTAAACTATTTGAGGAACAATATTTCTTGCTTCATTACGCAATCATTCTAGCTTTGATATGCAGCCAGTGCACCTCAGTATTACAGGAATAATCCTGTCGCCGGGTGAAACACTATAATCTTGTTCCGCTAGCTTATCAGTAAAGATACATCTAAATTGATCAACGGTATGAGACGAACAAGGCACCGACCTTAGCATGAATTTCAGAAACCCGCAATATAATTAAATTTACTTTAAAATAAAACACTGGATATTGATATATGAAAAGTTAAACATTGTGTGGTTGTGCTAAATTAATATTTTTCGCGGTTAAGTTATGGAAAATTAAGGGACGCCTCATTCTCATTGTGACTTGTGTGGACAAGCCAAAACTCATCATTGGGCTGTACCGCGGAATGCAGGCTTAGAATTAACCCCCGCATTCCCATCGGTCCCCCTTTTACATGTTAATTACAGCCGGCCGAAAAAATATCTTAAATTCTTGTTCAGGAGGTAAAACTGTATATAAAAACGTCAACTGGCATAGTCTAGTTCGCCGCGGTATAAGGGCTTCGATCCACCCAGGAATACGCCACCGAAAATGAATATGAATGGTGTCAATTTGGAAATGCTAATGCATGGCCCGCTGACATATCGGTAGGATATTCAACAAAAATATTCAATGTTAAATAACAAGTCACCACGTTGCAGAATTCTACTTAAACCCATAAGGTCACGGATCAAATGAAGACCGGCAGCAGGGGCTCAAAATCATGAATGCACTATTTTCACTCTTGATGAAAGACTTGAACATAAATCAGTTTACATGAGTTACATGAGCAGTTACATAAAGCATTTTCGGTCCACTTACCTGATGGATGACGAAAGACAAACGTACGGTCCTATAAACTCAACACGACAGGTTCTTCCGTAAAAGATATTGCAAGCAACGACATGGTTTTACATTAACAAATATGTTTCACAATGACCGACCACATTTCGGTTCAAACACTTCAGGTCACAATCGTGCAAACTTCCGAACACATCTGCTTTTGTCTATCAACACAACGTTGACCAAACTGCAGTTCAATGTACTGATCCTCGGAGTCAGTTTTGATTCTATCCAGTAATTGCTTACCACCACTTTTAAGCCAAACACAAGCGTCCGAGTCATTCTGCTCTGACGAAAACGGGAATGGCGTCCTCTGATTGGCTGACGGAAAGCACGGTACCTTGAGGACTATTGCTACATTCTTAACAGCCATTACAACGGGACAATTAAGATACTGGTAATTAGATGTTTTATAATATTTCTGAATTCATACATGTTTATCATGGGCAGGTAAATAGACATTGGACTAAGAAAATAAAATTCACTCCAGCGTAGAAAGAGAGAGAGAGAATCACTCTACTGAGTTCATTCCAACAATCCCTTATACGACAATGTGTAATTAGTGGAAACAGTGCACTACAAATTCAACCCTCAAACGCGTGATTTCACCAAAAGGGATCTCTTCTACGTATGGAAAGGTATGCAATTGTGAAGTAAAAATAAAGGCTTTCCATGTAAAATCCTCGATGTTCTCTTTTTCTTGGTTGAACTAAAATTATGAAATTAACTTCTATAAATGCAAATTCAAATGAATAGACATGGAATGAATAAAACCATAGATGTACGGGATAAGTAATGAGGCAGTGATGTCTGCAATGACCAGTTTCATATAAGCTTCAAGTTTCTAGGTAGACGACATTCGGAAAACGTCTAGCAAATGCATTCGTAGCATAAAGTTGATAGGCTATTAAGCAAGACATTTTAGCCCTTATACAACGCCAAGGACATAGCACACCATTATCTACAGCCATTAAGAGTTCTCAAACCGATACAACACTGCGAAATTAAAGATGAATGGAATTCGTGCGTTCAGTAATGCACCGTCAGCTTACCACTGATTTCCAGTAAACTGGAAAACAAATAAGCACGTGAATTCTATAGTAAATATTAATATATACTTTATTTCAGCGCATGGCCAAAAAAGAGTGAAGACACGAAGATATTATAATAATAATAATAATAATAATAATAATAATAATAATAATGATAATAATAATAATAATAATAATAATAATAATAATAATAATAATAATAATAATAATAATAATAATAATAATAATAATAATAATAATAAAAAAATAATAAATATGATAAAAGCCATAAAAACACATGGGCAGTGCCAGTAATCAGATACAGCGCAGGAATAGTGGAATGGACGAAGGGAGAACTCCGCAGCATAGATCAGAAAACCAGGAAACATATGACAATACACAAAGCACTACACCCAAGAGCAAATACGGACACACTATACATAACACGAAAGGAAGGAGGGAGGGGACTACTAAGCATAGAGGACTGCGTCAACATCGAGAACAGAGCACTGGGGCAATATCTGAAAACCAGTGAAGACGAGTGGCTAAAGAGTGCATGGGAAGAAGGACTAATAAAAGTAGACGAAAACCCAGAAATATACAGACAGGAGAATGACAGACAACAGAGGACTGGCACAACAAACCAATGCACGGACAATACATGAGACAGACTAAAGAACTAGCCAGCGATGACACATGGCAATGGCTACAGAGGGGAGAGCTAAAGAAGGAAACTGAAGGAATGATAACAGCGGCACAAGATCAGGCCCTAAGAACCAGATATGTTCAAAGAACGATAGACGGAAATAACATCTCTCCCATATGTAGGAAGTGCAATACGAAAAATGGAACCATAAACCACATAGCAAGCGAATGCCCGGCACTTGCACAGACCCAGTACAAAAAGAGGCATGATTCAGTGGCAAAAGCCCTCCACTGGTGCCTGTGCAAGAAACATCAGCTACCTTGCAGTAATAAGTGGTACGAGCACCAACCTGAGGGAGTGATAGAAAACAATCAGGCAAAGATCCTCTGGGACTATGGTATCAGAATGGATAGGGTGATACGTGCAAATAGCCCAGACGTGACGTTGATTGACAAAGTCAAGAAGAAAGTATCACTCATTGATGTCGCAATACCATGGGACACCAGAGTTGAAGAGAAAGAGAGGGAAAAAATGGATAAGTGTCAAGATCTGAAAATTGAAATAAGAAGCATATGGGATGTGCCAGTGGAAATCGTACCCATAATCATAGGAGCCCTAGGCACGATCCCAAGATCCCTGAAAAGGAATCTAGAAAAACTAGAGCTGAAGTAGCTCCAGGACTCATGCAGAAGAGTGTGATCCTAGAAACGGCGCACCCCACACTATAAATACCACCCAGTCGAATTGGAGGACTGTGATAGAGCAAAAAAAAAATAATAATAATAAAATAAAATAAATAACAATAGTAAATATCATTTGTGGTGTTTATCTTGACATGGTTCAGTACGTATTCATTGCATTCATAAACACGGATAAATAGAATGAAAAAAAAAAACTTACCATGAACTTTCAGATCTTGATATAAGAAGCCGTCTTGGGAAATATCCAACAAAAACCTTAACCAGAAACTAAGCCACCAGAAATTCAAGTGCCTTTGCACGGAATGCATGCAAAGGCAGTCTTTAAAAATTTGATCTAAAACTGTTTTTATCAATGTTAATTTCCACAGTTTTTCAGTTCAGAACTTCAAGATTATGCATTGCTTTTTGAGTATTTTTTCTTTTAAATATATCCTTACTTTTCTTTTGTGCAGAATAGTGTTGTTAAAACATTTGTATCTCCCTCAATAATGTTGGTAACACTATACTCTATAATTATACCTTCTGGTAATAAATAATGTTAACTTGTACTATTAAACTCAATATGCCATCTGGCAGTAAATAATGATAGCTAGTTCTTCGTGTTGTCAACTGAATCATTGTGGTACAGATCCAGAATCCTTAAGATTTATTCCATGAGAAAGGGCGCCATTTTCTGTGCTTGCCCTAGGCGCCAGTAACCCTATACTCGGTTTTTTTTCCATCTGTCCACTCGCCTGTGGTGTTTGCGTATGGTAACACGGCGTCCCGGGCTTCAGATAGTTACATTTAGCTTACATTCAACAATTATAATAATATCCTATTTCGAATATTAACGGTGTAATTCGCATACAGTAAATTATCAAAACACTTTTCAGTTGCAAATGTACACCCAGATATCCTTTTATTTACCTAAAACTTACACGTAGCGTAACTATTTAAAGCCCGGGACACAGTATTTCCGTATCTGACCACATGAGGTGCACTGACGGTAATACCCCACTGAGGAGATGTTGATCATTATCTCCATCTAGGAAGTTGTGTATGTTGCTCCTTTTGACTGACCTTTTCAAGATGACGTTAAAACTGTGCCGACAGGTTTTGATGAAACTTGACTGAAGCATTCATAACTAAGCCCTCTTAAGATATTTACCTTCTAGGAGCACTCAATCAAAGACTGAAAGTCAAAGATCAAGGTCACATTTCTGTGGTTTATTTTGCATATGAATTATAGCACAAATTCCTTAGTAATTATGCTTGGTAGGTTCGACCAATTAATGACGTTTTTCAAGTCAGACCCTTAGTATTTAAATGACTCTTAGTTGTCTACACATGTGTGGCATCCCTTTCATACTGGTGACTTATAACGGTAATTTCATGATAATTACGCTTATCGAGTTTACCTCCTGAAAACCAAACATAAATCTTAAGCAGTTTGAATACTTCATAGAACACTGTTTATTAGGCTGGCTCTTTTTATGTAAACAAATCATAATTTTGATTCACAATAAAAATGATGTGAAGGTCATAGGCTGCACTGCTTAAATGATTTACAGTTAATTATTATTACCGGAATCTTTTTCATACTGATAAGCAATAGTAGCTCCTTCAAGGTAATCAAATTTTCCAAGCTCAGCCTACAAAGTTCAAAGTCAATGAAAAGGTCGCTACTTTTTGTACTGCGCGTTGATATGAGTCTAGCAATGGTCAAGAGTTTAGTGATTAACTCCTGAGTGCTCTTGATGGAGGTATGGCACCTGTTCAGTGCTCTTGCTCGTGCTCGTATCATTTTTACCACTCCCATTTGCTTCCAGTAATGTCAGTATCATTTGCATTTTATTTCAACCTTTATTACTGAAACCATCACTATGGAATATCCAATTATCATTGTTACTACTAATACCACGAATTTTACTTATAACCCGTTAGAAGGTACGTTTCATTCGTTTTATCTTGTGTATACATGCTCATCATATAAAATAACAGAAACTTTTGGGTGATCAGATATCGGCCACAGTTATTACAGCAGGCACTAGTTCCTATCTTAATAATCCAATTACCTTTCGGTTATATAGTTGGCGAATTATACGTATTCCACTCTCCATGGATTACCTTCCTAAAGTGGTTCCAAAAATTTTCATTCGCAGACCTTTGTAGATCTGTTCGTAGATGGAAATGAAACATTACAAGTAACAAGTTCATATACTTGTTACTTCGTAAGCCATAGGAGCTGAACGACTCTCTTTAAAGCGTCGATGGATTACTTATATCATTAAGTACAGGCAAACCTTTGAGAGGTGATGGGTCTATGAGGGGATACGAGTACCTACAGACTATTGCTTAGCATCGTTACTCTTACCCTTTTCATTGTTCAGTCACCATAAATCTCTTTTATATCTCAAACTCTTCCAAGACGCTTCTAAGAATTGTATGCATTTCATTATATATATATTTCACTTTCATATTACACAGATATGCATCAACCTTAAATGTCAAACCACTTTTTTTAACAGTTTTGTATAACTTTCTCACGCCGCTTTCCCTGAGCCTTTTACCCCTTCTTCCTTTTAACCGAGTGACAACTTTTCTCAATGGCTCTGTTTAAACAGCGTTGCTGATCAAACACCACTTCTTGACCCTTTCTCAAGTCCCTTTCCAGGAAATTTATTTTATTCTAATATTGCAAAATTCTGGCGCGATTCGTTGTAATAAGTCAGTTATATGATGTTACTGCTGTGGAAAGGTTCCCAGAATTATCCATAGATATTGAGGGGAGAGATAGGACAGACAAGTGAAGATCGCGTCATTCCCGTGCATGTAAAGAACCATTGTTATGTGATTCTTTTCAGAGATGGCATCGGTATCAACTGCGGAGACCAGCGGCAAAAGTGCTACTTCTGGCAACCAATGCTGGGTAATCAACTGTGTCAATTACAGGGGATCACATTTCACAAGAGACCTATTTTCATTCATGAAAATTTTTTTGACTGCTAAAATAAGCTCAAGTAAACGTGTGCTAGATCGCAGTCAACTGGCAGTCACCTACACTCCTGCTTTTATATCTAATAAAATACGTAATGAATGTTACAATAAGCCCGTTATCAAAGCAGGGTTGACTGTTTATTTGTGGTACGCACCTACAGCTCACAGAATATTATTCCAAATGAAGAATTATATATGTTCAGTGTACCGAAATCTACCCGAAAAATCACTGGCATGTAGGGTTACCATGAGTCCATACAACCATGGTTATGCCTGACAACTTTTTCTACTAGTACTTGTACAACAATGTAGTACATAGGCTAGTATCATGAGGCCTAGGGCCAGGCCTGCTCTGCAGTTTTAAGTTTTTATGAAATGTTATGGTAGTGTTATTTACATATTTTCAATAAGATCTTAAACCTGGTAAGAAGAGGACTCTGCAGAATTTCATCTGCCAGAACACTTAAAGGCAGTATTCTTCATTTTCCTATTATCATTTTTACCTAAAAGGGAACTCCAAATTCATACCACGTTATAGCTTGAAAAGTAAACTTTCCAAACTAGCTAGTCTACCAGGGTTGATCATCAAATAACTAAGTGCAGCCTACCCAATCCTAACCTTAGCTTGGCAAAGGTAGCCTAACTTGGCATAAACTTCAGGAATGCTGATTTTTCAATATATCCCTCTTCACAGACTATGATATACAGCTCAAGTTTTGGCTAGCTATGAAAGTCTGAAGGTTTTCATACAAGGTAGCCTAACTTAGGCTGTACAATGTAAATATGCTACATTACAGGTCAGTAAGATTGTGACATGTTACACAGCTTTATATATGTACCTCCTAATCATAATTGCACTGGAGGCTGTACAAATAGCTTCTATGTTATAGTTCAGATGCTTTGATCTGGTTCTGTACAGTACTTACAGTGTACTCTTACCCCGAATCACAACTGTATGAATTAATACAGATTGTAATTACATGTATAATTAATGAAATAAATAGCTTCTCTTATAAGATCTGTGAGTAGCTGTGTAGGGTCAAATATGCCTGAAAACGTCGGCAGGTCAATGTTGGAAGCCTGTTGTTAATAATATGTGTATGTGAGATTCAGGACTGATTTTTGTCAATTTTGTAAAACTGCTGCTATGCAGTGTGAAAATATAGTTTAAAAGAAACTTTTGTAACCAAAGGACCAAAGTGCCATGTATGGAACAAACTCAAAACATATTCATTGAGCACTCTTTAATGATGTCTGGTACAATGTGTTACTTGTTTGTCACAAATCAAGGAAGGAACACTACTTGGCCAAAAAAATTTTCTTACCCTAAACAAGTTTTGGTCCATAGAGGTGAGTGGAGCCCTCTATTCACAACATAAATCTTTCCAGAATTATTTGATCTTTAATTTTCCTTACTAGGAACAAATACCTTTATGCACAGTATTAAGATCTCGACTCTTGAGATCGACAGGTTCTTAAAAATAATAAACAATTGGGCTGTAATGACTGACGACAGGTGACAAACAAAGGAGGGAGGAGCATAACAAAACCAAAACAGTTACCTTAAAATTAATTTTTATTCAAGAAATAATTAGATTTCTCTTTATCAAGAAAAATATACCTAGAAACTCTGGATTTTCAATACTTTATATTTTTTATACAATCGTAATTTTTAAGTGAAAATTGAAACTTAAGTTTCAGTATGGAATGTTGTATTGGAATTTTTGAAATAACAAAAGTTAAAAAAAAAACAATTTTGTAATTCAGAGCTATATATGTGTGCAGTATATATATATATATATATATATATATATATATATATATATATATATATATATAGTATATATAAATATATATGTATATATATATATATATATATACATACTATATATATATATATATATATATATATATATATATATATTATATATATAGTATATATATATATATATATATATATATATATATATATATATATATATATATATATATATTTATATATATAGTATATATATATGTGCATATATATATATATATATATATATATATATATATATATATATATATATATATATATATTATATTCATTTTATAGCATCTGGTTTACAATGATATAGCTTGCAAATTAGATAATTAGTTCTACCTCTTGAGTAAAACAGGACTGGAAATTCACTTGGAAAGGAAGGCACATAACGTCGACAAATTGGTCAACTATATTGTTCAAGTGTATAGAAACTACAAAAGACAGAATTGAAATTTTTATTTCTACGTGTAGTACTTATTGTCCTTGGTAAATGCTGCAAAGATAATTTACCACCCATTAAAGACTGGTGAGAAAATAACCATAATGTAGTTGCCATATCTACAAACCTTTATGGCTTAACCGTAGCAAAATTAATTTTTTTTATTTCTCCATACAGTACATATTGTATTTACTAAACTGTGCATAAATCATTTGACAGTTTTGACAGACATCCGAGAAAACACGGTTTAAACAGTATCGGGTTTCTCAAATTAGATTGTATGGGCTGCGCCATTGTTTACATAAGAACGATAGCATAGCAATGGCGCCAGGCAGTGTGCGTCACAGACTGCTTTGGTGACGGTGACAGTGTCCAATCTTGCAATCTCTCATCTCTGTATCTATGGAATTATCCTTCGTAACTTGAGACGCAATAATATCAGATCAACTTAGATTTATCCTTCTTCTGTAGAAATTTTAATTTCATTAACTGTCAAAGTCAGGATAGGCGATAATTTTGTCGACAGTATTCACGAATGTATACCTCTGAGGAAAATAATTCAAATTATACAACAGTTAAAGAATAACTCATCTTCTGTCAGAACGTTTCGAAAACTTTTGCGCTCCGTTTACTCATACCCTTCCGAGGCATCAGTTATACAGTTGTCCATGTCGGAGCACTGTAGTGCGCATAAAACAATTGTCTTTTATAAATAGAAATAATCTACAAAGGAACTTTTACTTCATCTCTACCGCTCAGACGTCGAATGATTTACGTCAGTTGAAAGTTCACTGATGCACGCCTCACTATCCTTCAAAAGGAAAGAAAGAAAGAAAAAAAGAAATAAATCAGACATTTAATTACATTGCATCTAGTAACGTCAGCTCGAACTGATGGTGCACAGAATAAAGAAAAAGCACCATAGGCTGGAGTGTCGTCCAGTACGGACGAATAATAAAATAAACTGGAAAGAAAACTGGAATGACCAATTAGGGAGGAGTATGTTCTACTAAAAGAGTGAAAATGAAACCAAATGACATTTTCGAGACTAGTAGTTAAGAAATATCGTGTATATCCTCAAGCACAGATGAGATACGGAAAGGTAGGTCAGAGAGACTGAGTAGAGGAACATTTCCCGCCTTTCCCCCTCAACCGAAAATAAAAAAAAGAGTAAAAATAAAATGGGGAAACACTAACTTCTTAACACTCTGTTTGCCGGGAAAATGAATTTCTATTTAAGGTTTCCAGAAGAGATGTATGTAACGTTACGAGATCGTGTCGAACTTCACAGACAAGCTGCCAATAAAATACTGTCACGTGGACTGAATTGTTAATTTCAAGATAAAGTATCACTAGAACATGAAAACAGTTGGTCCAATGTTTAGCCTTCGTCTCCATAAAGAAGGACATTGAACTTCTCTCAATTCTAGGTCAAAAGCCTTGAGATTCTTTTGACTATCAGGAACATCCTTTACACCAATTACCTATTTATTCGTAACTGACAGTGCGAATAGATTTAAAGGAACTGATACTGGAAGGAGAGAGCTTTTGTTAAATATTATGGAAGCATCTTTCTCTGCATCTGACGGGTGCTCGAGTTCATGAAAGTTTCACATCTTTCACCATCCTTCTGGGGAAAACTTCCTCTCAGGTTTCCAGTTCTGAAATCAGCCATTCATCCCAAGCTTCATGTTTTATTTACTCCGCACTCAAAAGTTTACATACTCTCTCTCTCTCTCTCTCTCTCTCTCTCTCTCCTCTCTCTCTCTCATCGCTATTGAAATATAATCTAATATATCATATATATATATACATAATATATATAATATATATATATATATATATATATATATATATATATATATATACAATAGTTAGTAGATATATAATAATATATATATATATATATATATATATTTGATAAATAGAGAGAGAGATATGAGATATATATATATATATATATATATATATATATATATAATATATACTATATTTTATATCTATATATATATAATATATATAGATATATATATATATAATATAGAGAGAGAGAGTGAGAGAAAGTTAAATATGTGAGACAGGCACAATAAAAAAGGGAAATACCAGCAGTAATGAGGCTGAAGAACATAGAAGGGCCTTAGACCTGGGATAAAATCTCCCTTTTTAACATACGAACAATAGGCTATTTCAGCAAAGGGTTTCAAGATGACAGGCAATTAGGGGACATGGAGTTCGTTACGTAACGGCTTAGTCCCAAGGATGAGTGGCCAATTTCTTTGAGATGAGATCAGAATGATAGGATTGATCTTATCTGGTTCCCCAATACCTCTTCTTAATTAAAGCGTCTCAGAGAATCTGTCTTATGAAACGTCACCTGGTTCTATAAATATTTTGTGATACATTTCAGTTTATACTGCGATTAGCGTTACTTATAGTATCAAAAACGCTATAATTCTTTGATGTGCGTATTTTACTGGTTTCTGTGTTAGTTATTTTCTCTGGGAAAGGATTTTTGAGTGAATATCTTTGAGTTTCCTTGTCCCTTGAGCGTTAGGGATCGAAGATCACACTGCGATAAGATACGTGAAGTTGCAAGTATTGTTTCTCCCTATAGTTTCGATAGTCTTCTTGATATCCAGGTATGCAACTTGTATTTTAACGTTGCATTTTCATTTGGGTGTCGAATGAAAATCTGGTTCCTTTTAATCCGCTTTTCAGTGGTGCCTAGAACTTATTAGCAATTTTCTTTCCTTTTCACAGAGATGTTAGTTTACTTTAAACATAAACTAAAAAAAAATAAACATAAACTCAATTAAAAAAATTACTTTAAAAAGCCAATGATGCAGGTTTCCGTGAAATCATCAGGAATATATAGTTGTAAAATATACTAGGCAATTAATCTATAGTTTATTATTAACAAAATCGTCAGAACAGGAAGCAAGGTGCAAGACTCTTGCTTTCTTAAATTCAATACACACACACACACACACATGTATGTATGTATATAATCTCGAAGGGGAAAGGAAAGGGCACCATTGTTACTACTAGTTTACTAAGCCAACTTGTCAAGACAGTTGCTTTCGTCGCATTTTCAAGGTTGCAATGATTCAATACCTTACAAAAAGTCACACTGAAAGATCGATCTATACACATAAACTACATAGAAATAAAAACAGGGGGAACAGGGACAGGACATACCTAAACAGCAGAAGTTATAAGACTAAAAACATACAATAAAAACAGGGGGAACAGGGACAGGACAATCCTAAACAGCAGAAGTAATAAGACTAGAAACATACAAGTTTTCTCAAGACCAAGAAAAGACGAGAGAAGGAAAACATAAACAAAAGATTAAGCGATAAACAATTGTACAGAGGTTGTTTGAGTGTTTAGTGTTAGGAATGTCGTCTTTATGATAATAAATTAAAGTATATTGAGGTTATTTTAGTTTTGGGCTTGTCCTGTTAAAGGAAAATCTTTATAATGAAAATTTTGACATGATTTCTTATATTGAGTGCTCTGGATTAGTCAGTTTACATCCAGTTTTGTAACTTCACCTTAATGAGAATATCTGCGAATCTATAGTAGCCTCTTCGTGCACAAGGCGTAAATCCCAAGAGCACCTCCTGGACACACATTTGTGGATGTTCAAAGACAAGAGATGGCTAAGACGACCCTTGATTGAAATAGCTATTCGATAATGCGTGGATTCTTGCGTATAAGTTTCAAAACCGGCATTAATTAAAAATATTTTTCTATGATAAGACAAGCCCATAACGAAAATGACCACAATATGCTTGAATCTATCATTATTATTATAAAAAAAACGGTCCCACACTAAATGTCCAAACAACGTCTGTTCAATTGTTTATCGCTTAACCCTATGTTTATGTTTTCCTTCTCTAGTCCGTTTTTGCTTTTGCTGGGTTCTTAAGAAAACTTATGTTTTTAGTCTTATTGCTTCTGCTGTTTAGGTATGTCCTGTCCCTATACCCCCCTGTTTTCATTTTCCTTATTTTTAATTATTGTAGCCTTAAAAATTCGACGAAAGCAACTGTAGTCAAACATTGTCATAATAAACCAGTAGTAACAGTGGTGCTTTTTCTCTTCGCCTTCGAGATTGTATTTGATTTGAGACTCACCCAATTTGGATATACATTATATATATATATATGTATGTTATATATATATATATATATATATATATATATATATATATATATATATATATATATATATACACACACATAAATAGGGAAGGGATATGCTTGTCAGGAGAATTTACTAGGAATACGTATACTATATGTTACAACGAGACAAAGTGTGATAATAAAGGGTTGTAGCGCGACTTGTCATTACCATAAATTCAACCTAATTGCAGGAACATAATTTCATGGCGGTATTCTAAGATATTTCACTTTGCTGCGCCTGAGGAATATTTCGCCTCTTTAGGTGCTAATTGGGGACATTCTTTAACCTCTCCCTGATAAATTTGTCAACATGTTTTTCCTCACAATTTTCATCGTGAATTCTGGGAAATTTGAGTAACCTTATTTTCTATTATGATCAAGCGAATTCATCACATCAAAAAATGAATGAATATCCAGAGAATTTTTCTCGCGGTGTTCTTTCTGCACCTCTTTAATGGGACACCATTTATCACAGCAAGACAGTTTTCTGTTTGCTGAAGAAATAAGCAGTGGATCAGAGGCAGAATTCACTTTTTAAAAACACTTTGTTGCAAAAAGTAGTAAATTGTATGCTGGAAACTTACAAAGAAAAATCAAACAAGTAAAAAACGCGCAGAAATGTCTTCGGTGCAATCGAGTTTTCTGGCCGGTGGTGGCCTCAGCCGCAGCTTATGAAACTCTTAGCAGCAGTCAGTGAAATTCAGCCACGGTCCGGTGGTGGCCTATGCTGTAGGTATCTATAGCGCTGCCAGAAGTATGATTATGACCAACGTTAACTTTAAATAAGATAAAAATGACTGAGGCTAGAGGGCTGCAATTTGGTATGTTTGATGATTTGAGGGTGGATGATCAACATACCAATTTGCAGCCCTCTAGCCTCAGTAGTTTTATGATATGAGAGCGGACTGACGGACAAAGCCGACACAATCGTTTTCTTTTACAGAAAACCAGAAGCAATCCTTTAACGGAACTCGTATGGTAGAAAACAAGGAATATGTTGAAGAGAGCAAAATTAAATGAAATACCAATAAATGTAATGCGGAAAGGAATAACTTTACTACTGTTCTCGCTGACGAGGAAAAAGCAAAAATTGACACCTGATGGTTACAAGCGAATGAAAAGTACCGATTCCGCCACAGCAAAAAGAACAATTACTTCCTAAAGCATCAAGCTATAGTTTGATTTTTTTTTTTTTTAAGCCATTGTCAATTTTACATAGGTTGCATGGTAACTTTCTTCTGGTAAATGACACAAAGATGAGAAAAAACTAGTATTCCTCGGTTTATTTGTTATTAAGACGCTGACAGCAATATACTGAGGTATTCACCATAGCAGTGTTTATTGTGTTGATACAAAAGCATTTTTTGAATGCAGAAAAAATTCAGAATCACTACTCTCTGGGTTTAAAGCTAAGGGAAACAATAGTAAAAAGACAATGTGATGTCAGCTGAAAAATTCGGTAAAACACAAGATTCGTCGGACTTTAATCCAAATAACTCAGGTCTGAAGAATCCGGTGATTTACGGAATTTGTCAGCTAACATCACATTGTCTTTATGCAATTATTTTCATTTATTTACGGAATCAATATTCCATTTTTTCCGCTTACTGTATCAATTTTCAAATGGGAAGTTGCACAAAAATAAAAAAATAAATAAAATAAAAGATAGAATAAATAAAACAAAAAACCACCCATAGGACTAAGAAAACCAGCCATCCTGCCAATTCATTAAGAATTATCCATTGTATTTACTTGAAAAATAGTATTTTAACCCACTGCACTTGTGATCCTGATGTCGTAACATTGTTGTTCAATTTACTGGTACCATGTATATATATATATATATATATATATATATATATATATATATATATATATATATATATATATTATATATATATATATATATATATATATAATATGAAATACATCCTTAAATGAAAGGTAGAAAGGTAAGTGTGAACTTGAAAATGTTCCAAGTCCCTGTTTCACTACCTTTCTACCGTGAATTTAAGGATATTCTCAAGTACCTGTTCCTTCGAAATACAGATTATGGGATCTATATAATATATGATATATATATTATATATATATATATATATATATATATATATCTATATATATATATTATATATATTAGTCATGCGTGGATACGTACGTATGCTCATTCCTGCAGACTTTCTGAGAAACTAGGATGCTGTTCTACTCTTTGCTACGTTCCTAAAATAAACATTTTTGAAATGTAAACTGTATAGATAGTAACTTCCGGAGCAGATTACACTGAAAGGCTTCGCATCTCTGAGATAGTAATTGCATAAACGTTCCTTACCAAGAGCAATAAAAAATAAAAGAGTATCCGGGAACTGCCGAGGATACAAGAAAACGTCCTTCCGCCATAGTCATAAAAACCATCTATTTTTCCTCTCTCCCTTTGTCTCATTCCGTCTCTACCTCTTTCTATAAAACGCCATCTGCCATTTACGTCCATCTACCATTTAGTAAGAAATGAAGGAAAGGATGTACGAGAACTCTCTTGTTTCCCTTTCTACATTGACTTTCTTTTTCTCAAAACTGTTACGTCCTCCTCCAGCTTAGCTCGATCGATACTTTCTGTACGATTGGTATACTGCCACTTCTATAACGAGAAGGCAGCAGCACTTACTTCCACCCGGTAAAGCAGCGATGTAAAGCGCTACTAAAGATGAGGTTTGACTTTCATACTTTTAGGTTTCTTTCACCTTTAGAACCATATATAATCGGATATAGGTCCATCTGTGCTCATTAGTTCTCCTGACATACAGTAACTGTCATTATTATCAAGACATTGAAACAAATTTGAGTTCAATCTTTGTAATCATAATGAAGGGAAATGTCTTTACAGTTTGTAAACAACACCACAAATGGCAACCCCAGTATGGATTAAATGAATCATCTTTAAAATGTTTTGAATTACAGGTCACTTGGTGTCCATGGTAACTAGTCGTTAAGTTTGAGAGAGTTTCTACGGTACTGTTTTCATTTGATTTATGGTTAAAGTTAGCTATGATCATGCATCTGATACTGATATAGGTGCCAACAATAAAGGCCACCACGAAGCAGTGGATGACAGTTTCATGGGCCGCGGCTGAGAGTTTCATGAGCCGCGGCTGAGAGTTCCATGGGCCGTGGCTAAGAGTTTCATACAGCAATATACACCGTACAGAAAACTCGCTCGCGCCGAAGAAACTTCGACGCATTGTCTTCTTGTTTTATTTTGCAATTCAGGGAAAATACTGTATATGGACAGGTGAAACAATTGCTTGTAAAACAGTTCCACCGAAGATTTGAAAAGTAACGAGCACTTCGTGACCAGCAAGTTGATTTGTTGCATTGTTCCTGTGAAGAGGACCCGTTTGCATCCATGTTTTCTTCACCCGCGGTCATTTCATCTCTCTATGAAAACACAAGTCAATGCTTTTCAAGTCTGTGCTCTGAAAGACTTATATAAAAAGAGATATAAACTGGACAAACAATTGAAATATTTTTCAATGATGACCACTTAATAAGATGTTCCTGAGGAAGAGGCCTCATCGTCAACGGGAAGTTTAATTAAACGGTAACAATAATAACAACAACGATAAAAATATTGCATTAAAACAAATAAAATGACATAAACAGGATAGAGTGCTAATGTATTGTTTTTTTTTGAAGACTTTTATATAGGATTCTTTAACGAAAGAGCCTTTATAGATACCGTCAAGTTTAATCAAACGTAAAAAAGAAAAAAAAATCTCAAAACGTTTGGTAACTTTTTTTTTTTTTTTTTTTTTTTTGCAGCTGCTCTTGACGTAGAAATGTTTTCACTTTTATAGAGAAACCCCCTGAGAGAGATAAACACCTGATACCGGCAGTCATCCTCGAAAGTTTCATTATCCGTTTTGATCTCTTTCTAAATAACACTGCCAGTTATCTTCGCCATGTATTTCTTTGTACCTCTACTGGCTCTGAATCTTCAGGTGACTTGTGCATAGTCCAATAATCTCTTCGTATGTTAAATGACAACAAACCTGCCAAGTCATGAATGACGGTGACTTTTCTGCAGCTATTACTGAAGATCCGACATTCTGTCCTTCAGATAGTAACTGTAAGAGATCTGAAGAGCAGAAATATACTAGAGAAACAGACTTAACAATGCAGCTGAAATTTTCTGTAGAAGAGCACACATGCTTCTGTAAGACAATGAATTTGCTTGAGTGTAACGCTGCTGAGTTCCTGACATTCTGAGATATAGACATTCCCTAACAAACTATTCATTTCTAACTTTGTTATGTCTGCCTGTATACAATCATTTCTTATTTTTCTCTTTCATCATAATGAGTTGCTAAGATCTGAGATTTAAGGATATATTTCAATCTCAGACGAGAGAGAGAGAGAGAGAGAGAGAGAGAGAGAGAGAGAGAGAGAGAGAGAGAAGGCCTTCACTCATAGTTTATCGAAATGCCTCACTTCTGTGGTTCCTGCTTCGTCAAAGTCAGTCCTGTGGGCGTTTTCCCTTTGTCCCGACTTTCCTGGTTCGTACTCCAGAGGACTCCACGGAGTCTTCTTTTATGTTTTATTTTTTTCTTATTTTCTTTTCCTGTATTTTGCACTCATTCTTGGTTCCGATAAATTCGGTTCAACAGCCAAGTTCTTTAGTTTTTTGAGTTTGGTAAAGAAAAATGATGATTTGGCACAAGCTGCATCACGAATTGGTTCAAGATGACTGACGTGATATCTTTTACAGCGAGGAACATGGACATTACTTCGTGGCAAATACTTTAGTTGACCGAAATTGAAAATGAAAATGTTACAAATTTGCTTTCCAATCAGCCTTTTAGAAGATGTCAGAAATTAGTTATTAACAAAACTGAATATTCCTCACCTGCATAAAACAAAAATATCGTCATGTGAAATCTTTGAACATTATCAAAAGAGTCAGGCGCAAAGGTGCGGATTTGGGAATTCTTGCTAAACTATGAACCTACCGTAGTTTAATCTTTATTTTTATCATAACGATTATATGGTTTTATTTGAATGGGGACCTTCCACATTCTCACATCTGTGCACAGGTTATTTTATTTGATTATTTAGCTGCGATAGATATCATTCGTGTTGTCGGTCTGTTACCTCACCTGATATTTATCTGAACGCTCTCTCTTCCTTTGTTTGATCATACAATTCAGTAATTAATGGGGAATTTTGATGATCTGAATAACGGTGCTCATTATTTTTCTTCTGTGTATGAGCTATGCTTTCGTAATGGCTCCATGACGCTTTGTCCGCCATCAAAGAATTCTTGGTATTTTAGATCAATTACACTTTTTATCATCCTGGTGATAAATCAAACATCATGATCACTAGGCAGCTTATGAAGAAAAGTTCCAATACCTGTTTCAGATCTGTATTTAGTCGTCTGTTTAAACAGAACGTTTTATTCACAAGATATTTTACGAATTATTAAAAGCTCAAGTTCATTTATAGCTGTCAACGCAACATTTCACCCATATACGTATCGTCTTTAATGTCAGTCTACTTACTACAGGAATCGTTTGACAATTGGAATTGTTCCCGGGTACTGACCACACTAAAAAAAAAATACCAAAAAACAAAAAACAAACAGAAGTTACTAGAAATTCTTACTCTTATACAGAAAATTATAGGTGTTTATCTTTATCATGTCAAAGCTTATTACCATTATTGTTGTTATCACAATGTCTTGATTATTGTGTTGATAGTAATGTAATCGTTCCTTATTTGCTCCTATGGAATTATTCTTATGATTATCATAAGTATTTATATTATTACAACATCAATATTTGCTGGGAAAGAACACGCTTTTCTCACTGAAGGGTAGTTTAAATGACAGGATATAATGAAAATGAAAATAACTAAAGATAAAGTAGAAACTAAAATAATAAAATGAAAATGAGAAAGTAAATATCTGTGATGTAATAAGTTCATGTGTCCCTATTACGTAATAATTATTTCTTATCGAAAAATATTGGCTTAAAGATGAATTGCATTTCCGTTTCCCAATCTCTGGAAAAGACTATTTAAGGCCCCGGGATCCTCTCTCCGGCTGTGAAGACTTTGCAAAAGTGACGATTGCTGCTCCAATGGTAACGACTAAGGAGACCTGCATAAGAGCAATACCTCTCACGTCTGGAAATATTATGACGCACCAGGATTAGATTCAGCTCCGGTGAAGGAAGTGCTGACGTGAAACGATACAATCTCATTTCGGGATGATCTGTCTTGGCGAAGTTTCTAACATAGGATTCTCAAGAAATGATGACAGTCGGTGCCGGAAAAATCCTGAAGGACACCATTATCAGGATATTCACCTTCTTAGAAAAAAAAATAAATAGAGTCCTATCCCGAAAATGTGTGAAATCCTACGCGCACATTCCGAAACGGCTAAATCTGTGTAAAACTTTGTACGAACTGAAGGGAAAGTTAGGCAGAAACATTTTACAAATATGATGACGCTTTCAACTCCGCTAGAATTTAGGGCAATATACCCTTCTCTATCTTTATCTCTCTTTTCATTTAATAAGATTTTACTGTCTTTTCTCATTGTTTATGATATGCAACAAAATCGATAAACATTTGTCAGTAATGGAACACGATGTTTTGAGTGAGAAAGACTATGCTTGGATACAAAGGTCAGTCTGGATGGAGACAGAGATTACCTGGGAAAGGATGATACGACCAAGAATTTGAGGGTGAATTTTGGGTTCAGGAATAATAGAAAAGAAAGAGAGAGAGAGAGAGAGAGAGAGAGAGAGAGAGAGAGAGAGAGAGAGAGAAAGCTTGATTCCTGGAAGTCATTTTCTGAATGTTATATCCCAGCTCCAACTACACCTGTATAAGTGTCTTAGTTATATTCGTAAGAGACTCAGGTTGCGATAAATGAAATATCAAATGCCGCAATGGAAACGTAACCAGTTTAGCTCAGCAAATGCCTTAGATCCTCAAAAACGGAACGTCATTTTCATCGACACAGAATTCCATACTAATTGGGAAACGTATTGAAATGAAAAGGGGTAGATAAATGTATTTCAGTGTTAAGCTGAAATACAATCACGGTGAAATTATTTTTAGTTATCGAAACTTGCACTGAATATAGTTCAGTTAATGCAATAGATCCTGAGTAATAGAGAACAATTTTTATCGTTACTGTTAAGAACAATATCCGCTGTCAAAAAATAGAAATAATGAAAGTACACTTGAAAATAAGGTAAGATACATGAGAGAAATTTATAAAGAAAAAATGCTAAATCGTCTAGTTCTAACAAAAGATACAAAAGATCGTGAAGGGACAAGGATAACGTATTGATATTATTATCTATTTCTAATTTTCGTGCTTCTACATGGCACTCCTAGGTTTGAAATACTTAACAAACAAGAACAGTAAAACAAACCACCACCTTATGAGTAAAGTATCGTTTTAATGCGTGCCTTTGAAAGCCAGTTTTTACATCAATTCAGCAATCACGAGATGTATGAGCAAAGAATGAATTCTATTTCCTAAACGTATGCCAGATCCTAAAAAGTGTTCATTATAACTTAGTTTAGATATAATGCTGTTAACTCTCTTGATATTTATAAAGGGCTTCAGCGCTTCACTGTAAGTCAGGTTTCACATACGAACAACGTCGAGGTACTTTAGAAACAGGAGAAGGTTGGCAGAGGGTAAAATTATTTTAACTCCTCCGTTTTAATACAAGGCTCGCACGTAAGGGCGATAGTAGCACCATGCCTTCGTTTCGCTGATGCCTTGAAGTCAGTTTCGCCAGGCTCAGTTTTCTTGTCTATAAAAGACCGAAGTCAAAATGCGCTGTGTGAGTTCCTCACACCAGACACGAGTAGCATCAGGCGAAATGGGGGTAAATATTACCCGTGCTTCCAAATCGGCTGGCAGACGGCCATTGAGGAACGTGAGAGGAATGGAGGAGACGCTGTAAATCATTTCCAGTAGCTTACGACTTTTGCCTTAAAGGTCTGTGTGATTTTTTTTATGAATGAAGAAGCTACCTTTACAAACTTTCGACGCTCATTCGTAAAGCCAAGAACAAGTTGTGACCAATTGCACTTCTAATTCTTTCAATCAGATCTTGTTAGCATAAAGACGAAAAACAAATTTTACCATATCCCACTGACTATTTAAGTTAGCTGCTAATTTTTCAATATACTTACTAGGATATATATATATATATATATATATATATATATATATATATATATCTATATATAGATATATGTATATATATTATATATATATATATATATATACATATAATCTATATATAGATCATATATATGATATATATATATACATATATATATATATATATATATATATATATATATATATATATATATATGTGTGTGGTGTGTGTGTGTGTGTGTGTGTGTATGTGATTATCTAAAAAATAAATGTCGTTTCGTACGGTCTGTATAATATAGAACTTTAAATGAAAAAATGATTTCACTTCAGAAACGAGAAAAGAATAAAAGATTCACTTATTCAGAGGGACAGTTAGTATGGAAACTGGTGCATGAAATGTTGAGCTATACAAGAGCCGTGAGTATCAATGATTATTCTTCGTGTTCCTTCCTGGGACGTGAACAAGTTTATTATGAATTCATGGAAACACTTGTAATTTCTCTCGGAAACTCGCTCTCTCTCTCTCACACTCTTTCTACAAAGACCATAAATGTTTAAAAAACCGAAACGAAACCGAAGTGATCTAACTTCAATTCAAAATACTAACTCAGCAAATAACTTGAAGTGAGTCTTCTGTACTTTGCAGAGCTGAGAGGAATGTTCCAGTTTCCGTTTGTAGAATGTACAGGATAAAAGCAGCAAAAATTGAACGCGGTCATTCATGTGTGAATCAGAAGAGAGCAAGAAGTGGGGATGCTGGTGTGGGTCATCACAGAGCTCTTGCAGGAGAATTTCAGGCTCAGTCGTTTCAAAAGAAAAAAATTGTGTCGACATCGGTCCTTATCATCCGATCTGCCTGTTTACTCGTAGTACTGAGACAGCAGCGGTTGTGACAACAGCACGTGTCTGGTAAGAGAAACACACCTGCAGCCACTGACAGTAGCTTTTAGCACCTCACATTCAGAAGCATAGCAGCTAAAAGAAGCCCAGTAAAGGTGTCCCAGTCTAGCTTAAAAGTGAGAGTCAAAACTGATACAGAATAAATGACCAGGGATGAAGGAGCTTTAAAGGTTATTAATTAATCAAGGACATATGTAATTTTTTTTCCAGGGCAAGTTAGAAAGGGAAGTGAGCAAATCCTAGTGACAAAGATGTATTGTGCCAAAGTGATGAAGCTGCCCATTGTATCGTCGATGATCAACTTGGGGTCAAGAAGACTATCAACCTCATAGCCAGCAGCTTTCATTAGGGAGTAGTGGTTAACAAGGTCACCAGATTTTGCAGGTCCTGAGACATTTGCCAGAGAACTGTAATGAAGGGCTGTACATATTAGCAAGATATCACTGTGGAAGATCTTGACATAAGTGCAATTCAAGACCGATTGGTCCTACGTATATTGCCAGTGTTTGAGAAGGGCAATAGTCACATCCTGATATTGGTAGACTTTGCTATGAGATATCCAGAGTTGGGAATGATAATACATCGCTGATCTTGATCTGCGTATCAAGGTATCGCAGTTGAACACCAGATTTTCACATCTGAGCTACTGTATGGAAGAACTTTAAGAGGATCAATGCAGACTTTCTATAAGAAAGCTGTTGACTATCCCGAGAAGACTACACAGCACAATGATGCCAGAAGCATCATTAATAGTACCAAAGACCATTAGTTCAAAGTGGGATAGAAAGAGTTAGTGTTACAACCAAAGGAGGAAAACAAGCTGATGTTCCAGGGGAGAGGGTATTGCAAAATCAAGACGTAAATTGTATGGCCTACAAGGCTGATTTTGGAGAAAAACCCAAGACTCCTCATGCAAACAAACTGACAGGCTGTAATGAAACGGAAGCAAATGAAGTAGTAAGAGCTGTTATTGATAAAAAGAGACACCTAGCGCGGTCATCATTTGGTGATGATGAAATGGTAAAATGCTTAAGTATGGAGGACTCTTGACAAGTCAAATCCTCGTCCATTAAGCTTGTAATTTTACTCAATAATAAGTATTGATTTAAGATAAAAAGTGATGTCAGCAACGACATTGCAAGCAATTTAGAAAGTTGATAAATCAAACAGACCAACTGAACGAGTAACCGACTAAGACCATTCTGGTTGACCAAACACCCATCAAAATCTGCAGAAAAGACTTGCATTCGAAGAGCAGCCTATGTACACTAGTCTGTGATCTGCTGACTTTCTATCCTTACAACATTTTCAGTGAAGTAGACGACGTCCTTGAATCAACTCGACTTCACAGTTTCCAGAGATTTTTGTTTTAGCCTGCTAGACGCTTATAATCAGCAAATGTTCGTCAAGTTTCTATCAATGGAAAATAACTTTGCGTAGTTATACAAACAACTTTTGTTGCATTTATTATTTCAACTTTTTACTTGTCAATTGCCACGGTAACTCGAATGTGCTAGCTCATTGATCAACAGGTACAACACAGGTCTAAAATCTATTAAAAATTCATACAATTGGCAGCCTTTTCAATCATGGAGCATATTAATGCTATTTTGCTAAGCATACAATATGGCTACTGGTAGAAATTCCTTGAAAAGGTCAGTAGAATAAGCAACTTCATTGATGGACCAAGGAAATACTTTAAATCATGTAACCCCCAACTGCTCGTTTGATAGAAAGCAGTACAATTTCGGAAACTTTTATATGACTAATCTGTTAGCAGGCAGTACTGATTTACACAGTAAGACGACAGAATCTCTTCGGTGCCACAGTATCTTTGAAGCGAGATTAACCACACCTGTACCTCGCATTAGACTTCCTGTGGCCGTTTCAGCTTCTGAGCGTGTGTCTATCTCCGGGGCGTACTATAGTTTTATTATCTTGTTTTCCCATACGCGTCTCCTCTCTCTCTCTCTCTCTCTCTCTCTCTCTCTCTCTCTCTCTCGAAGCAACACAACATTGCATCTCCAGCTTTAAAGTTCAGTTGAAGTGATGGGCTTGATGACAAAGAGGAGGGCTTAAAATTAACTTCACATTAACGTCGGAATTAAAATGTAATAATTTTTGGCAAAACGGAAACCGTTATCAGTGAAAAATTTGTAACACTAAGATATAAAAGAAAAGTATTTGAAAATAAAGGTGTTACAACAAAGAGAAAGGTTGCAAAATGCTAACCGAATGCTACCAGAAAAAGTATTTAGTTTACTGGGTGTAATTTTTAGTGCCGGCGCGTACGACCTCTGCCTCCAGTGATGAAGTCACTGACTTCAGCGAGAAACTGTAAGATTTTTTAATACAAGAGTTTGATCCTTTCACAGTATATATATATATATATATATATATATATATATATATATATATATATATATAGTATATATATATATATATACACCTCTTTCTGAGGGAATTAATGATTAATTAATGGTATGTGAGTTATGAATAATGATTATACTCAGTGTTCGGGAAATTTTATCAAAACGATCCCCAAATTGGCATTAGTAAAAAAAAGAATGTTGAAATATGCATCTTCACTACCATCGTCACATACTCACATAGGTCTCCCTTATGTATTCCCTCCATTCTCTCATTCTTTATTTTAGTATAAAATTGAAAGCAGATTAAATAACTAAACAAGTAAATAAACAGTCATATGCTAGCAATACGAATAGAAGGTGTGTGTGTGTGTGTCAAATGAGGCCAAAACCTCTGAGTTTTCATGACGGTCAGTTACAAAACAGTACTACTTTTGGTTTCTGTTAGCTATAGAAGCACAGGATCTTTATTATAAGAGCAGTCCATAAAATCCGAGCTTAATCCTATGCCTACGTAGCTCTTAACCATCCTATCTTATTAGGTATAAGTTTAAAGACACCAAGTCTCTATCATTTCTCTTATCAAAATAAAAGGTACAGAACTATTGTGCGTGTGCGTGTGTGTGTGTGTGTGTGTGTGTGTGAGAGAGAGAGAGAGAGAGAGAGAGAGAGAGGTTAATGTTAATTTCTAAAATAGTGTGGATAATTATCAGTGCTGTTACATGAATAACACATTGAATACCACAGCAATCGAGCAACTGTTTCACTTTGTTTTTATTTGATTTTGTCAGAATTATTATTCCACAACGCTTGCCATTGACTCAAGATGGTGAGAGTTAGAGATAGTAACGATTCACTGCCAGGAACAGGTATACATGATCCAGTCATAGAGATATCAGTGGCTGATTTGTCATCATTCCCCATTTCCTATAATGGTATTATTTTCCCCGTTACGTGCTTTATATAATTTATGAAACAGAAACATGATCTCTTGGCAAAGGAATATTTTGGGATTGCGTGGGCAGAAGTTGAGAGAGAGAGAGAGAGAGAGAGAGAGAGAGAGAGAGAGAGAGAGAGAGAGAGAGAAATGAAATAGTATTCGTAGTACCATATAAAGCCTGTTAAATGTAGTACCATGGGGCAAAGGTACCTTTGTGTCCTTTTTATATAAACTACTCAAGGAAACAGCAATACTGGCATAAACAAACCTACATAGACTTACTTTTGAAAAATAACAGTTTTAACAAATGTCAAGTGTGTCATAAGTCATTGCATAAGATCAGGAAACTCTGAAAAATAGACATTGAAAACTGTAAGTGCATTGTTATTATTATTAAGACTTTAATGAGACAACTGGGTCGTGAGTGAAAGTCGAATCGGGTCTTAATTCTACATGAAAGCCATTGACAGGTTTAGGTTTTGCGTACATAACATGCTTACCCCGGTGAAGGAGCGCTTTATGCACGATAGGCACAGTCAAGGTGAAGATCAAGGGAGCAGTCCAAAAGAGAATATTCCGTTTTCAGTACAAGGGATTTATTCTCTTCTTTTACCATAAAGACCATTAGCTCGTCTTGATTATTATCAGAACGGGTCAACTCCGAAGAAATGACAATATTCATTTTAAAATGAAAGCGGAAGACTTAATTTATAGTTGTAATCAATAGACACATGCAACCCTCATAGGCAATAAACAAGACTAAAAGCTTCTGGTGACTTAAAACAATTCATTGATTTCAAATAAATAATGTTAATTTTTATTACCTCCAGTAACTATCAGTAGCAAGCTGCTTTTGAGTAACAACTCTCTGTCCCTTCGATTTCCTTTAAACCAGTAGCCTTCGTATAATAGCTGTAAATAAAACCTGATTTCAGATCACGACATTCCATCCAATAACTTTAATTTCTATTAAAAGAACTATGTTCATCTGGATTTCATTCCGAGGAAAATATTTTCTTACATGTATAAAAATTCTGGATATTTTCTCCCATACTATAAATAATCACTAAATTAAACCGTAATTTCAGGCATTAACTTTCTACAATAATAATGATATCCAGTACAAAAGGCCATTTTTTGTGGGGATTTAAAATATGCAATAATTCTGACTTAAGTAATTTCTATTGGTAAAGTTAAGAGCATCACATCTACATATGATTCATTTACTACAGTGTATTGAAATGTCACCTAATTGATTACACAAGTGAAATCCTAACAAATAAACCTTTCTAGCATAATGTAGAGCAATCAGTGCATCCAGGCTCAGTTCTCATAGAAGTTTAAAAACTATAGTGGGATAACAGCAATTAAGCACAACAGTCTAACTCAAGTATTCTGCTTGCACTGCCTAAAATGACAATTTTAGAAAGCATAACCTGTAGATAAAAAGAAAAAAAAATGTGTTGTAAGAGAGCTACATGAAGTTAAACATTCAGTCAAGTATTAACTTTGAACTGAAGCTCTCACTTTAGATTCAGATATTAGTTTACATTACAGGGAAACAACTCTGATTACATCTTTTAGAAATGCCAAACTGGAGGTTTCAAGCAACAGGTCAGATAACCAAGGCTGCTAAATAAATGACATGTAAAAATATGTCGAAAGGATTTAAGGTAAACTTAATGTGTCCACTTAGAATATAATTCACTAAAGATATCAGAAGAATTAAAAATATAAAGGAGCTGCCAATGGTAATAATAACAATCACAACACAAGAGTGCCACACCACTGCAAGTAAACTACCTATGCCTGAATAGGTTAAACACACTTCATAAATGGGAAGTAGGAACCTTAGATAATAAAGGATGGAGCACTAAGCAAGGTTAGATCACACTGTACTGTGGTTTCGAAGGAAACTTTACCGGATATGGCACTGGTAGTAACTAAGATGGTTGGCACCTTTGACCTACAGATGATTTCCACACAACAGACACTCACAACAATGATCTGTAATGCAGGGAATGCATCACACAAGGGCATGACAAGTGAAGATTTATATGAGTTAAACGAAGAAAACAAAAACCACGTCTTTGCACTTGAAAATACACAAAAGCACTGAGGATTAAATTATGGTAATGGGTGTAATTAATTTAATCATAAGGGAAAAATATTACATCCACAGTCAAAATTCATGGGAATCTCTGAAGGAAACAGCGTAACAGGGAAATGGATATAGGCGCAGAAGAACAGGTGGAAAATCAAGTACAAGGAAAATGGTATATGCTGGACAAACAACTTCCAATCACCTTACATTACTCTGTGGACAAGACTTGCGTAGATCAGAGCCAATCTCCCGTATTTTGGCACATCAATGGAAGCAGCGTTGCATACGTCCCCCCCCCCCCCTCCCCCAACCATAGAGGGAACAGTGATAGATGAAAAGGGTGCTCCTAGGTTCACAGAATCATCAGCAGTCAAGGTTCAAGGCGGATAGTGACAAGGACCACCTTCAGAGTGACAGCATCACAGAGTCGTCTAGCAGGATATGCGACAGAGTGACGTCGTAAAACACACAAGCAAAGTATGGGTCGTTGGAATCTGTATTTATACACCGGCTTTGAAGGTGGTTATATTTTGACATTTCCTTCTTAATGAGTTCAGCCATTGTCCTTTTCTTTCTTTATGCCGCTAATCCGGGAGGTACCTGGAAGGTCGTTGAAAGGTCGGCCAGTAAAGGTTGGGCGGAGGGGTAACAAAGGTGAGGTAATTAGATCTGAGAGTTCGAGTCACAAAGGCAGAGCTGTAGGTGTGGGTCAGGTCACGGGGGTAACTCGTGGTAGCGTTTGTAAGTGACAGCACGACCTAGACCGTGAGTGACAGGAAACAGGTGTGACCCTTCTTAATGGTTGTCGAGAAAATTGTCTAGGGAATTGAAATAGAGGTTTGAAAAGGGCGAAGTCCCCGAAGAAGCTTCCCGCTCTCTAAGGAATAGTTATCGGGTTTGGTCAGTTGTCTTAATTATGTTTGGCACTCAGGCGGGTTGTGACTCAAACATACGGTTGACAAAAGGGTTCTTCGGACAGGACATTAAAATAACATTTATGCAGGCGGCTAATTGCCTTCTCATTTTAACAACGAGAGGCCATAAAGGATAAGGTGAGAACGTCAAATTGAAAATATCTTGTGCAACTTGGTATCTTACTCTATGTCACTGTATGTTAACTTTGAATGCTTTTAATACGAAAAAGGTTTATTAACAAACGCCAAAAGGACGTTTGTGATACCTTCCACAAGCGAAGACATTACACACCCCTTTCGGCAATGAACGTTTAAAATCCTTTTTATGGATTACAAACACGACTCTCTCTCGGCTAATACATCTCATAATAACATTTACACTAAAATCATGTCTGTGTACAAAGATTCCTAACATACAAAACCATTTCCTTAATGTCATATCAACTATGGTTGATTGATCACACAGCCCATGTGAGATATTTACATAATACTTGCACTAACCCATACACAAGTTACTGCAACTGGTAACAGTGCAAAACGAAAATAAAACAAAATAAACAAGGGTAATAAAGTTTAAAAGGTGTTAGCCAAGTTGAATATAAGAAATATGGGATAATTACAAGGCACAAAATGGGACATGTAGGGAGTGAATTGATCACCAACTCTGAAATAGGCATCAGTCACCAGTAAGTGTGAAAACCTAACTTATCAGGTAGCTTTGATCATCAGAGATCATACAGGACTCTCAGTATTAGCATTGAAAGTGACAGGGTATCTGGCACTTGGCGCTCTGCATGGCACTCAAGCAGAGCAGGTAATGAAACACAAGGTGGACGACTATGAGTCGTAAAATGAGTGAACAAAAGAAGTTACCCAATTATAGAGTACAACAAACGAAATGACTTACAGTTTGTAAAGAGCTGGAGAAAGGGAGTGACTTGGCATCCGACTCTGGATTACGGTGCCAATAACTCAGATAAAGTGGGGACACTATGCCAGGTTGGCACCAGTGCAATGAGAACTAGGCGGCTCTCTTATTTTACCTGGGCTTTCTATGCTGGTTACCTCTCTTCCTTGGACCTCCCCTTGCTTGATGATATAATGGAGCAATAGGACTTGGAGAGCCCGATTCAGAAGGAAGTGAGGGAGTGCCATCTTCTCCGGCTGCTGCAACAACCGAAGCAGGGGCAGAGTTAATTAAATCTATCAACTGCTGGCGTAAATCCTTAATCTCTGCGACCAGCTGAGGTATGGAAGAGAACACTATTAGGGCTTCTGCTTCTGAGGGCTGAGCTGGCGAGGAAGGGAGCGTTGCCGCTGTGTGGAAGGCTCACAGGTCACAATGATCAACTCAGACTCGAGTTGCAAGGCCGCTTCGAGGGTTGACTGTCTGCTGAGGTCATGGGAATCCACAAAATTCCTTACTGAACTCTCCGTTCGGCACTGGTATTGGAGCCAAGCCGGGCGCAGAGAGGGGGCCAAGATTGTGATCATCTGTAGGGAAATCTATGGGGGTGCTCTGGTTCTGATAGTAACATGGGAACTAAGCAAAGAAATTGAATCTTGATGTGGCATTGACACTGTCATCTCGGCAAGGCTAGGCTTATCATTCAACTTGGAATTTGTAAGTGGGATCTCCAGGATGGAGGTGGGTATTGTGTGCTGGCACTGGCAATAGGGCAGGGCCAGACATGATAGTTAGTTTTATGAGATGTTCAACTTCTGGATGGCACTATGCATGGCACTGCTCAGGACACGTGGATGGCACTGGTAATGAGTTAACAGCACTCTAGGGATTTCTGTAGAACTTCTAATCACTGGTACTAAGGCAGTGCCAGTTACAAGAATGATGCTGAATACAGGCACCCCTATCACGACAGATGACGCCTGGCACGGTCCAACCCATTCAAGTGGCACTGGTAGTGTTTCAGAGACATGGGTTTTATAACTGGGCTCGGTGACACCCAATTTTGTAAAGACGAGTACCATCAAGATATGAGATATTTTCTCAGTGGGGGTAGAGGCTAATTATGTACATATATTTCGTTGCTGGGATATTTGTATAGGACTTTGCTGTTGTGTGCGTCAGGTTTCATATTAGTTCCGTTTTTTTATATTTTTTTATTAAAACGTTTGACAACACGGAAGATACCGCAAGGCCATTCTGTCTACTAAAGCAATGCTCCCAGATAAGGGTTGTCTGGTTTCTCATATCAGGCAGTAAATGAGGGCTTAACATGGGTAAATATCATTTGCATTCCAAATCAGCAGTTCATAGGTCCAACATATTATGAGGTAGTAAATAGTGGCCAATTGTGTATGACTTTAACCACAAGATCTGTGCAATTTTTATTTACGAAGATTGAAGTTTTACAAAATTACAACCTCTGTTTGCAAGTGAAGAATTACTTATTCCTTTTCTACCTATGGCATTTCCACCACGTATCAAAGGAATGAAGAAATAATCTATCCATCTGATATATTCACAGGAAAATAACATATTCTTATTTTCTGTATATCATCTAAATATTATATTTAAGTAAGAGAAAAGAACCAAGAATTCACGTTATGTTGCGAGATAAAGTAGTCCTGGAGAATATTACTTAATGCTTCGTTACAAGAATGTTCATTATAATTCCTTATGCTCCAATTTAAAAAATGAACAGGCTGCTGATATTTGACGGAAACGTTTCCGTTTTTGTCTTGGAAAAAGTCTCACATTCCACCTTTAAACTTGTGATTTGAGAAGAACAATATTTTTTTTCGAAAAAGAGCCTGAAGGCTGAAAAAATAAAAATGAAATGACACTAAATGATGAAGACTGGTCACAATTGAATGATGACCGTAAATTTCTTGGAATAATTATTTCCACTGCATAGAATACATTTCATACCCCAGTTCCCGTCTGTGGAATTCAGAGGTGGAGGAAGTCAAAAGAGACAACATTTGAACGTTTGCTTTCGTGTGTATATCAGAGGAAACAAAAATGGAAATGTTGACATCTGTCTGCATATAGACGTAAAGAATTTTAGATTTTTCGTTTCATTCGATAGCGTAAGAGATCACTCACATGAGCCAACTAGGATCCTAATGCACCGTGATTCCTTTTTTTTATTAGTATCTTTTGTGGAATATAAATGACATTCAACATTTCACGGGGTTATTCAGCTATCAGAATTAGTTCATTTTCCTTCACCATTTGCTGCCATCAACCCGTATATAGTTTCAGTCTTTAGTTTTTTTGTAGGAAAAAAAAACATGAAAGGATCAATTTATTAAGCCATTTTTCAGTCCGTTCCAGAGCTGAAATCGAGAAGACAAAGAATTTCGAGTCTTGACCTTTTTCATTACCACCGCGAATTATATCTGGTGTCTCCCTCAAACAAAACCACAATTTTCGATCGTTGCTCTTCCCTTCACCTGATGGGGTGTCAACCTACAAGGCAGCATGTGCTTGTAACCTGAGCTCAGTTTTGATGTATCTGGCTGAGGGGATATATACTGGTCTTATTTGAGTAAGCAGAATGAAGGTATAATGGTCCTAGTTTTGGCATAGTACGGGAAATTCCTCTGATATATTACCCTCTCTTTCAGTATGGTCGCACTGTTATAATATTTAGGAGAAACGGCCCAACAATCCCTTCACACAAGCTCACCTTGCCTTCCAAGAGACACTCATAGTCTCTTCCCAATCTTTTGCAGACTCCCTGCTACCTTCCTTTCTTCACCTGTTTAGTGGCCCCCATCTTCTGTCATTTTACCATTATTTTTTACATATGTTCCCAAATATATATGCGATTCAGCAACTTCCATTCTTCCAGAGTCCAAATTGGTATTCATTACCCTTGTCTCCTGATTTCCATATACCCTCATATATTCTCTCAGCTTCCTTCTCTGCAATGAGAGGAGACAGAAG
>NC_061107.1:47191694-47229194 GCF_015104395.2 Macrobrachium nipponense | reverse complement strand
AAGACAATGTTAAAATTCACAATCAATAAACCAATCAATTGAGTGACCAGCATAACAACAATTTACGTTATAAAATTAATATATCAAAATCGGGATCTGAGAGAGAGAGAGAGAGAGAGAGAGGTACTTTAATATGTCAAGGACAGAACAGCTCTGATATCTGAATGAGCTTTTTTCTAATGGTTTCGTTAAGTTAAAACTCCATAGAACGTATGAAACAAAGCTTCCGGCTGTACGTGACAAGTTCAGACACTGGATGACGTAATTATCACATGGCTGGATGCAGTTGCTTCTCCCAGCAAATCACCCGTGAAATCCTCGGCGTACATGACTTGACTTAGGACTGTCGATATGCGACCAGAATCTAGATGACGTAATCAACATGTGCTTCTCTCCCTATGTAAGACTAAAGATGATGCAATCTGATGCAATACTGCCCGTTCCAACAACACAATGTTCACATGCCTGGGCGTCCGTCTTAATTTGAACAGATCAGTATGCGAAAAAAACAAAAGATACCAAGACTAAACATCCATATGGTAACAAAGGTCACACGATTGCTTGAATTATGTAACGGATCTTAAAAGAATGATCTACAATACGCTGTTAACTGTCAGATCTAACAGATACTTACAAACTTATGCAAATGATATTTCAACATTGTCATCTCTTGTATACAGGAAAATGAAATATGAAAATATTTTATACATAAATTACAGGCAAACTCCGTAAGAACACACACACACACACACACACACACACACACATATATATATATATATATATATATATATATATATATATATATATATATATATATATATATATATATATATATATATGTATATATTATATATATATATATAATATATATATATATATATATAATATTAATATATATAGATATATATATATATATGGACTATTTATATAGGGTATATTATATATTATATATATATAATATTTATATATTGGACTTGGGGGGAGGGACTGTGCATTGTACTTAAAGTTAATTAATTATCTTGGCCTTTACAAAACACCTCGTAAGCCCGCAAACTAAATAAAAATGCAAGGTTAAGTAATAGGTGGCAAGTCGCCAAGTGAAAGGGTGTTTCTTAACAGTAATTTATTCTTTACACTCACAACATGGAAGAAATTACCAAGGGAACTAGCCAATTACGCTAAATTCATTAACTTGGAATTTATACAACAACAATGACTGAGTGAATTGGATAACATTAAAATTGCGAATGCTGGTCATTTGCAATTAATGCCAATTAGGCATTAATTCTATCAGCCCTGTCAGGACGGACTCAACAGGCAATCGGGAACACAGAAGCACGGCTAGGCTAGTAACGGCATCGATAACACGCCTGGAATGAGACAATTCCAGGTAAGACTAACACTGAGATTACACTCTCTATGATGGAATAAATACAGAAGTTGGAGGGAAATCCTTACTCTCCTCACTTGCCATCAACTGGTGAGAATTATGTTATGCATTGTCAAGGTATTTACATATTGAGATGGTTGATACACTGTTTGAGTTGAAGAGACAAGAATTTACTGAGCCGATGATATGTGAGGGCGAGAGAATAAACGGGTCAAGAAAAAATACTGGCCAACCAATTTCCCTTCTGCGGCATGTACTAGCTTCTTTGCTTCCTTCGTTAACAAAATAGCTGCGATATTCGTAAAAGCTCCTCCTTTAGGCAGGCATTTTGCTCCCTTTTGGTGGTGAAGGTCTGCACTAGCAAGCTGCTAGGATCAATGAAGCAAAGTACTTCTCCTAATGGATCTTTGCCCAATGCAAAAATGGAAATAGTTTTGGATATAATCCTAACTTATTCCCGGAGGAGAGTGAGCTTGCTAGCACTAGCGTATTAGATCAGACTGACAAGGCAGTGGGGTCAGGAGGAACTATGCATTTATGTAAGGTGTCGGAGGATAGGTGGTATGTCTCATCCACATCAGCCAGGCAGCAAAAGTCAGTGAACAGTCTTGGTTGTTTCTCACTAATGTGTAAGGCCAAGGATCTGTGCACTTAATGGAGGTAGTCCTCAAGCTGGAGTCTATTCAGCAAGTCCTCAAACTACTTGCACCCCAAGACATCAATCTTGGACCAGGTTTGGCTGACTTCCTTGGGAAGACCTCGCCATTGTTACCTCCAATGTTCAGTCATTATCTCATATGCCGTTGTATGGCCTTCCTGACCACCTCAAGGTTGCCCTTGTTATTATTTTTTAAAGAAATTTAGGGCGTCCTAACCCTTTCTAGCCATTTGTTTTGCTAGGATTATGGCCTTCTCAGTATCAGTCGGATTATACTCAGAGAAGAGGGTTTCCACATGTTCCAGCCACACCTCTGGCTCTGTGTTATTCCAGGGAGGCATAAGGAGGCTGATATTTGAGATACTGGAAGGAGTGGAGACCAGGGGTGGATGATTGGCTCGGTGTTGGGCCAGTGCCATGGTATTGTCTTGCTTGGATCTTTCAAGCTTGGGTTTCTGCTTGTTCTTTTCTATTTCTCTCCAATGCTAGTTGATACTGTTGCTCCCTCTCCTCTTTTTCTTTCTCTTGGGCCAAGGCTAGTTCATGCTGTTATTTCTTTCTATTGACACTCATTTTCTTCCTGCTTCTCTTTCCCTTCTTGTGTCAGCCTTTCCAGCTACAATTGATACTCCTGTTCTTCTTCTCTAGCTTTCTTAGTGGCAGCAACCTGGTCTTGGACCCAGTGGGACACTGTTTCCCTATTAAACCCTACTATTCCCTACCTCTGTGAAGGTTTGGGACTCCTCAGTGGACATGTTTCTATTTGCTTGATACAGAGTCTGCGCTACACTTAGCCACTCATAAATGTGTGTGGGCCATGCAACCAATTACACGGAATAGAAAATTAGCTCCTCTGGCCAGTGCCTCATGGGCACAAAGCTTAAATTACAGTTAGGCAAGGGACATAATGCAGTCAGGAAATAGGATTATCATATTTCAAAACACAGTGCTAATGAGATTTCGAACTCCACCTCCCTGACATCTGTCAGGTGTGGATTTGTAGTCTCATCCGTTGGGCACGTTTGTCGGTAATGTCCCTTGAGAGTATATTATGAATTTTAGCCAAATGAGTTTTGGAAGCCACTCCTACCTCCATACTCGCCTGTGGGTGGATCTGCAGTCTCAAACGGTTGTGTGTATGTTCGTCAGTGCTGCACTGTAGTATATTTATTTGTGACTTCTAAGACTATGTATCAGTCCTTCGTCAATAGCTTGGAAATAAAGTCGAAACCAGTCAGGACCTACACCCAGTCTCTTATTTTTTGCCTGTTGATATGTGTGATATATATATATAGTATATATATATATATATATATATATATATATATATATATAGTATGTATATCATATATATATATATATATATATAAATATATATATATATATATATATATATATATATATATATATATATATATCTATATATATATATATATATATATATATATATATATTAGACCCAAATACAAAAATATCCTCACAGTTTTTCTATTATGAGACCCTGGTTGCAAGAAACACACATCTGCTTTGTTCCTTGTGGAAATGTCAAGAGCTGCTTATGTTTAGACTATATACTACATATATATATATATATATATATATATATATATATATATATATATATATATATATATATATATATATATAATATATCAATGGAGCACGAAGAAACACGTACTTGAGAATATCCTTAAATCCACGGTAGAAAGGATAGTGAAACAGGGACTTGGAACAAGTACTTTCATAGTATGTATATTCCACATTTTCAGTATGAACTGAAAATGTAGAATATACTACGAAAGTACTTGTTCCAAGTCCCTGTTTTCACTATCCTTTCTACCGTGTATTTGGAAGGATATATATATATATATATATAAATATATTATATATATATATATATGTATATATTATAATTAATTATGAAATAACTTGATCACGAAGTATATAAAACGTGATGCTATGTATAAATAAAGGTTTGTCACGAAGGAAAAAATGAAAAAGCGAGATAGCCGAGTACTTTCGGTCTTGTTCCGACCCTTTACTAAGGCAAACTTAGTTAAGGGTCGGAACAAGACCGAAGTACTCGGCTATCTCGCTTTTTCATTTTTCCCTTCGTGGCAAAAACCTTTATATATATTTATATATATATATATATATATATATATATATATATATATATGTATATATATATATATATATATATATATATATATATATATATATATATATATATACATATATATATATAACAAACAATAAGTCACCAAACTGCCCACGACAAATAACTACGTACACAGCTGCATAAAGTGTGAAAATTAGAGACCATTATATATATGATCAGAAGTCTCATACAAAAATTGTAAACAACAAAAGTTAAATATTAGACGAGTGCTCCACTGTCTAAGTCTTGGCTGACTTGTTGGGAACGGACTGTTTGTTATTGACGCCTTGTTAACTGTGGAGATTTTGTGTCCTTTTGCAAGCGATTGTCTAAATATAAGCAGCTCTTGACATTTCCGCAAGGAACAAAGCCACCTTGTTCTTCACGGAGTTACGAGTTTTGGAGCATTATTTACCTTACTCTTTTGTGATGGGATTTCTGCTGGTAACTTTCTCTCTTTCTCTCTGCTCTCTTCTCTCTCTTCTCGTCTCTCTCTCTCTCTCTTCCCAGAAGAGCAGATGGTTTCGGGTTTCCTTGCAACCAGGGTCTCATAATAGAAAAACTGTGACGATATTTTTATTTGGTCTAATAGCGTTTGGTGACAAAGTAGTGCGTTGGAAATAATTCAACCGAAGATTGATCATAGAAAAATGATTGCGTTTGAAATAATTCAGTCGAGGATTCATAAAAAAATTATTGCGTTGGAAATAATTCAACCGAAGATTCATCAGTGAAAAATTTGTCCAGATATGAAACCATATCCGGAATATTCTTGTATAAAGACCATATTGCGACCAGCAGAAGCAAAAAGTATCTGAAAGCCCATAGTAATACCTTTCATTAAAGTTGTTCCTGTCACATTTTTTTTAACGAAAGCTATGAATTATAGTCGTATATCATACTGGTAAGCATCTAAGAAGAATCTTATCTTTCTACATTCCATTATGTTTGTTTGCTCCTTATGGATTCACTAACAAACATAATGGAATGCCATAGGATATGCTTTAATTTTTGGCAATTAATACACTTGGTCTGTAAGTGTATTCTGTCCTGCAAGTAGGATTTTCTCCTCTCAGGATAGAACATTTCTATTAAAGCTCGAACGGAGAGGAAAAGGTTTCATTCAAAGTGTGTCGGTTTTCTTTACGAAGGTTGAGCACTTCTTCATTCACTTGCAAACTACAAAATTTCTTTCTTTCTCGTAGTGTCTGCAGTTGTGCATTGAATATTCCCTTTACCCCCGTTCACGATAACCAGAGGCAGCCGCCATTCAAGCGCCACTGATACATTTCGATGTCAGAGAAAATGAAGGGGATATCTCACAACTGTGGCCGTCACCTACTGTCAATCGAATGGCCTCCCGTCGGCGGTCCATTCATTGTCAAAGACCATTTCTCACGATAGTTTTCTCTTCGTCACGGCTTTCTATCTTCCGCTCGGAGGGATTCAAGTTGCCATGCCAGGAGAGGCACGAAGTTAGTCCTTTGGCAATTCTCTTTCACGAACTTTCTTATAATAATTTTCAGTCTTCACTCCCAATAAAGTAAGTTCATACAATTTCTCTCCTCTAAGAGTTCGGTAAAAATTTATGATTACTTAGAGACGAGTTAATAAATTGACTTCTTAGCAAAAGCATCATTTTCCAATTGACATATATCCGAGATATAACATTAAAGACAGCATTTAAGACAGGGTAAACAAGGTCATAAAATTAGGTCAAGCTTAGACATAAGAAAGACGAAATATTCCATTACGAAGGTAAGGAGATTGTATTCAGTACAATATTGAAGGTATGGATATTTCTAGTAATTCATAACTTACTTAATTAAAATACTGACAGTGGTACCACGCAGCCTTCCAATCAGCGTCTTAAAGAAAAGTGATAGCTATAAGTTATCAATAAGTAATATTCGTCGAAACCAGATAATAATAAATAACAATGACTGAAACGTCTGAACATTTAAAATTCTCACCAAACTATTCCTTCATAATTTCTTTAATTTCACTTGTTCACGGTTAAGTTGAGGCCTTGCTTATGCTTTGCTTTTTCAAACACAATGAGGCAAATTACGTGTGTTGTTGGTATCAGTACTTCGACTTTTCTATCTCGACTACACGAAAACTCTGGGGCTTTGTCCCAGTTCCATGTTTAGATCTCTGTGCTTCACCTCTTTTGCATTCTGGATCTCTTTATCTTGCTGTCCAGCTGCTCCAACTCCCTCTTTTCACTATCTTAAGCACTGAATGGCCGCACGAGCCCCAGTGCTTGGCTTGACAGCCTCAATTTCATAGATTCAATCAGTCAGTCGACTAGAGGGATATTTAAATCATTTTGATGGGTTCTGATTTATACAGTTCTTATTACATTCAGTGCTTTCCCAAGGTCGATTGTGGAGTATGAATTAAAAACTTCTTTTACCCCTTCACTTTTACTGTGATTGAAACGAGCAAAAATGCCAAAGAAAGAACATATATATATGGATTCTCTTTTTACTGTGGAAGAAAGTTTAGATTAAAATTTACAGTGAAAAAAAAATGCAGTGTTCTCTCCGTCGACAACGTCCAATTTTCTTTACTTAAATACTTAGAATCCTGTAGTGCTTCTTTTCCTAACTCATAGAGAAGAGTAATTAGTTCCTCTGTCACTTTCATTACGATGTGGTTTCTTAAGTTTCTTCAAACATTAACAGTAACACTTCTTTGTATTAAAAGACCCGTTAATTCCACCAAATTAAATTCAGGGGCAAGAATCATTAAGATTAATTAATTAAGTATGCTCTACGGGAAGCATTTGAGAGTCGTTATAAATGTCAAGAGGGTCTCGTAGATTAACACAGAGAGAGAGAGAGAGAGAGAGAGAGAGAGAGAGAGAGAGAGAGAGAGAGAGACCAAGCATGCACAGTATAAATGATATTTACTAATATCATGATCTTTAAAATAATGCCGACAATAGAGTAAATTATCAGCATCTCATCAGTGAGAGAGAGAGAGAGAGAGAGAGAGAGAGAGAGAGAGAGAGAGAGAGAGAGAGAGAGAGAGAGAGAGAGAGAGAGAGAGAGAGAAATAAAATCAAAATCAAATCAAAAACTTTATTTCCATTTTGCAATGGTTTTTCTACGTCATTGTTAAAGATGTATACATAATGAGTTAGAAATGAGTACAATACATGAGGAGTACAAAATGGTCCAATTACTGACAAGACTTCGTAGAACTTAAAATCTTAAAACTTCAGAACTTAAAATCTTCAGAACCTAAAATCTAAAAAAATCTGAATACATAGGTATTGCCGTTACAATGTGATATATTAATGATACCCATAACTGGGTAAACACACATCCACAACACTGGATGATCTAAGTATGAAAACAAAACCAAGTAGGAGATGACTGTTCAAAGCAAAAATGATGTGAAAAGCTTAAAAGGCAATACAGCTTAATATTGCGACCTGGCACCAAACTAACTTTATCTTTATTATATAACTGAGATCATAAATTAAGACCGATCCAAAATACAAACGCGCTTTCTGAACAAAATCACCCACTCAACAAAAGAACAACACAGTAAAACTGTAAACAAAAACCGCCAACCAAGACTCAGGAGAAAGGCAAACCACTTATTATTAAATTTCCCTCACTATGGTTTATTTTCAAGGAAATATGATTTCAATTTCTTATCGATCGAAAGGCTTGATTGAAGGTGCAATCTTTATATTAGTTGGAATGTTGTTCCAGACACTTGGCCCCTTAATCAATATTAATTTAGCTCCCACGTCAGTAGCTGTTCGTCGTATAAAGAGGTCGTTCGACTGACGAGTAGGTCTTACTTGTACATCGTCCACAGTGGGCAATTCAAAAAGCCAATCTGGAATTGAACGATTACAAATTTTATAAGCAAACAAGCAGAGTTCAAAGGTTATTTTAGTTTCAATATCCATCCACTCTAACTCTTTGAAAATTGGTGTCACATGATCATATTTTCTAGCCCCGCCATGAGCTATTTTAGCTGTGAAATTCTGAACTTTCTGAACCCGGTCTATTTGCTCTTTATTGTCATTCCCCAGATTTTGCTGCTGTAGTTGATTAGGCTCAAGGCCAACGACTTTATTAATGTAAGGCGAGATGTTTTATCTAATCTATCTTTTATGCGGTTCAGAAAGAATAAGACACCATTTACTTTTTTTATTACGTGACTGATGTGGTGATCAAATAACATATATTGGTCTATAAGGACGCCTAGGTTCTTTACCGTGTGAGATTGCTTGATAGGTGTCTCATTAAAAAGTATAGTTACGTTTGAAGGTAATCTAGATATTAACTGGCGTGATCCTATAAATATACACTGTTTTTTTCACATTAACATTAAAGCCATTCACTTGAGAATATCTTTTTGCTTCTTTTAGAGCGACTTCAGCCTGATTCAGTAAATCTTCAAGTTCATTAATATTTCAAGATATTACTATTCGAGAGTCATCTGTATTCTGAATGAAATTATATTTACTTAGTGCTTTTGCCTTGTCCTTAATATAGATGAGAAACAGTATAGGCCCTAAGATTGAGCCCTGTGGCACACCGTGACCTACGCTCTAACGAAATGACAAAACTGAGCCAATTCTTAGTGACTGAACTCTGTTCGTTAAATAGTCCTTAAACCAAAACTCATCAATATGCAATTGTTTACATTTGTGTATGAGTATTGGGTGAGACACACTATCACAGGTCTTGCAAAGGTCGAGTAGTTAGAGGAGTGATATCTTTTGGTTGTCGATGTTTTCATAAATATATTCATTAACCTTCATAAGCGCAGATTTAACTGAGCTCTAAAACCGTGCTAGCTATTTACCAAGAGGTTATTACTCTCCAAAAAGAATACAAGCTGGCTGGCAATAATTTTTTCGAAGAGTTTTGACAGAATTGGGAGCAATGAAACGGGACGATAATTCCTCCACTTCGTCGACATCGCCACTTTTGAATATTGGAATGACATGAGGGTGTTTCCAAAGTTCTGGGAATAAACCGGTAACAATAGACGTATTAATGATAATTGTAATATAAAAGATCAAAACAGGAAGGGAATCTTTTAAATACATATATGGAATGCCATCTGAACCATGCGAATTTGTTTCACAGCCCTCTTTGAATGCTAAAACAACTGTGTGAACGTCCACAGGTTGAGATCGAAAATCGGGGATATTTGGTAAAGATTGAAAATTGCTATTTTCTCTCTCTTCATGTGTTATTTCATTCACCATACCTTCTTGTGATTTTCGAAAAGCTATTTCTTCTATAGTGGCAGAATACTGATTATATCCTCCGCCGCCTTGAGATGGTCATCGAAAATTATTATTATTATCACTGTATGTGAAATCAGGGATCATGTTTTCAAATACCTGCCACACAGCTTTGCTGTTCCCTTTGTTCTTATTGAACTCGTTTCTGAAATGGCTCTTCTTAGCAGTGTTCCACTTGTTTCTTAGTCTGTTTGAATTGCTTATCTAGAGCTTGGTTAGCCCTGTCGATTTTAAGTTTAAATTGTAATTCCTTTTTTTTCTGCTATACACTTTTTAAAGTTATCATTAATTCAAGTTATTTCAGCCGTTACAACTGAGGCGCACTGATCAAGGGAACTATTAAATACATCCGTAAGGATGCCAACTTGAATGTTCACATTATCAGTGTTAAGCATGTCGTTCAAAGTTGACACTTTACTTATCAACATATAACAGAACATATTAGCGTTATAATTTTTACGGCTTCTGAACATTCATGATTATAGACATCATTTCATGATCTGATACAGGGCTTGGCATTACATCGGTTTTCACTATTTTTCCCACTTTGTTTGTAATGGCAACATCCAACAAGGTAGAGGACCTCTCAGTTATTCGCGTTGGTTTGTCAATGACTTGCTTCAGGTTCAGGTTCTTTATAATTCTAGAAACATAATTTCCCTTCGCTAAAAGGTTATTATTCAGGTCGCTCAAGATTAAGATAGGCTTATTTTTCAAACACGTATTCTTAAAAACGTTCGTTAAGTATGAAAAAGATGCCGCAGGTGCCTTGAGGTGTTGGTATATACAGCCAATTATGAAGGAAGGAAATTTTCTGTGTTGAACCTGAAACCACAGATCCTCTTTCCCCTCAGAACCTTCAGTGTCATTATTATCTACTTTTAAGAATTTCAGATTTTCACGAATGTACATACACACTCCTGAGCCTCGTCCAGCATCACATCTGACAACGTTACATTTGAGAATTTTACTAAATTTATCATCTAATGAGGGGTCAAGCCATGTCTCACAAATACATAAAATGTCAATATCTTCTTCCTGTAACATATACTCTATTGCTTCGAAATGACAAAGTAATGACTGAGCATTTAAACACTTAATTGTTAGAGGTTCACATTTTTAGGCACTAGCCTTGCAGAGTTGACGGCGCTTTCTTCGTGACCTATTACCTAATAATCGTTGACATTGCACATACGACTTTTGTGACCATAGTTATAGCAATTATTACGTTTGATTTTATGATCATAACGACAATTTGATATTCTTTGGTTATGTTCCCCGCAGTTATAACAGTCCCTATTGTAAATGTTGAGAAAGAGAGAGAGAGAGAGAAGAGAGAGAGAGAGAGAGAGAGAGAGAGAGAGAGAGAGAGAGAGAGAGAGAGAGAAAAGCATAGCATAAAAGGATATGGATTAATATATGTTCTTTAAAGCAATAGTGAAATGCAAGAAATTATCAGAGTATCATATAAGAAGTTTTATGACCATATGACATTATCGATAGCTGTGACCTCATATTGCTTTCTTGTGTAAAAAGTTGAAAGTCTCTGTGCCTCCAACTTTTATTTTCACGTGAGGATCTCTTTCTTATTATATATATTATATATATATATATATATATATATATATATATATATTATATATATATATATATATATATATATAATATATATATAATATATATATATATATATATATATATATAATATATTTATTATATATATATATATGTATATATCTATATTCTATATATTATCTATATATATATATATATATATATATCTATATATATATAGATATAGAAAAAGTTACGTTAGTTTTGTTACGAATTTACTAATATCGTAATTAAATCGACCCTAGAATTTTGCCCATCTGGCTTACCAGTGGTGTGCTACTTCTGAATGTGTCACAATTTAAGACAATAGTTGAGATAAGCTTCAAATAAATTGGGTTAGAATGACTATAATTACCTAAAGCTTCGTGGTCGTTCTATCAGATGTTCTCTTGGGACACACATGAAAGCACGTCCAGTTCACAGCGCAGCTAGAAGAAGAGTAAATGAAGTGACCTTTTGAGTCATCAAGAGTGTCCTTTTCAGGAAATTCTAGTTTTTTTAACTATGTTGCTTTAAGCAAATCTTTTATAGCCACAAGTCTGTAACAGGAAAGGTGCAAAATATAGTGCATTCCTCAACAATAAAGGACACGTAACAAAGCAAATAGCATCATCATTTCAAATCAGAGCCATAGCATACGTCTTCCACATTGTCATTACTCCCCACGTAATCACTACTCTCATTTGCCAGTTCTACTGAACACTTGAAGCGTTCAGCTCAAATCCTCTTAGTTCTGAAAGTATCGTGTAAACATTCATTTAGAGCTGTGGCAGGCAGCAACTGGATGGTCCTGCCTGGTATGAGATGTGACGGACTGAGAACCTCATCCTCGCAGGTGTCACCACACCACAGTAAGTAAGAGGGCGGTTGTTGATGACACACTCCGCCTCTTTAACTAGTGTTGTTGCCAGTTCCTCGTTGAACAATGCTCTATTGAGCGAGACTTCCAAGACATGCTTCGTCACCCCAGTTATTCTTTCAAACATTCTGCCCTTCCAAGGCGAAAGTGGAGGTTATAAATACCACCATATACCTTTCTCTCTCAAATACCATTGAGTCATGTCCCCATCAGCAATGTATTGTTGATGGGGTGATGTGACAGGTGTTAAATCTACAAAGTCACAGGATGAAAGTGGCTACCTCGTTTTTGCAGACACAGAGAATAAGGAATCATAATGATATATTACATCCTTCTGTAATTTTCCAACTAATTAATCATAAGCCTAATTTTGCTTTCCTACGATGTTCAACAAACTCCTTCCAAAACTCATTTGCCAATGTAGCTGTCATGTTGCCTCTTCAGTGCCTCGTTGGAGTGAAGTAAATTCTGAGATCATGCCATAGACTTGGAGGCTTCGGGTCTACTGAACTAAAATGGAAGCCACACACGGCAGGTTACGAATTTCTCGTAGAGGCTGATGAACTCGGCCCACTGTGGTCAGAAGAGAATCCCATAAACAGTAGATTCACTCCCGGTTCAGATGACCGGATCCGGCGATTGTATCGTCTATGGGGTCCTTTTAACTGGTGCGATCATACAAATGAGGCTTGTCTCCAAGGGTGGCGTAATGAACTGGAAAGAGTTTCAACAAAGTCAGATGGTCTAGGAAGGGAAATGAAAGATCACCAGAGTTAAAGAATAACAAGAGCTCTGTAGAAGCAAATTCTCTGATAGCAATAGGAAATGATTAGACATTAACGTCTTTTGAAAATGACGTTCTTGAAAGCAGAGTGAATTGGCTTTGAGAGAGGTGTCCCTCGTTGAAATATATATATATATATATATATATATATATATATATATATATATATATATATAGTATATAACCACATTAAATTCTAATTTCTCGCTTGTCACTGCCAAGCCTATAAATATATGTATCTCTGTGTGTAAATATATGTTATTTATAGGCTTAGAGCCGCCTTAGACAAACGTTTCTAAAGTGTGAACAAATCGAGAAGTTAGAACTGCGTGTGGATATTTAAACTTACGTCTGTATCTAGTGAAAAGTGACCTTTAGATTTAGAATATAATAAATATATATATGCTGTTGTATCTATCTATCTATCTATCTATCTATATTGTATATATATAATATATATATATATATATATATATATATATTATATATATATATATTACTGTTGCTTTCGCATTGCATATCATCCTCTCTGTAACTTATGAAGTGTTGTAAAATTGTTTGCAATATTTTCAGATTCCTTAGTTTGCTTAGAGTTAGTATGTTCTAATAATGTATGTTCAGATTTTGCATTACATAATTTAAAAGTTAAGAATAACGTAGAATGAGAAAAAAGAGAAAATAGCGTTGTCAATTTGAAGCAGGAAAATAGCTGTCACCACTTGAGGCTGGTGGTTCCAATTTTTTTTTTTTTCTTTTTTTTTTGTAAACAATCATGGGACACTCGTGACTTGTTTCAGACTTGTGTCTTTGTCGAAAAACCACATGAAGATTGCATCATCTTTTATAGATGGTTCTGTTCTGCTTAAAACATTTCAGATACGTCTGATACCTTTCATTTCATATAAGTAGTTAGAGATGTTTTTGTACTGAAAACTATCTAAAATTACTTTGTCCAACCATTTTAGACGAGGCCACTGACCAGTTTCCATACAGAGAGAGAAGTGTTGTCATTCTGAGATTTGAAACCGTGGGTAAGGAGATCATTATCCCCCCCCCCCCCCCCCCCCCCCCCCCCCCCCCCCCCCCCCCCCCCCCCCCCCCCCCCCCCCCCCCCCCCCCCCCCCCCCCTTTCTCTCTCTCGCTCTCTCTCCGCGCAAGAGATTTTTCGATTTCACATTAACGTAAAGATTTTATACTTATTGATTGGTCACTCGTCAAATTTGGATTTGGTATTTCTTAGAGTTATTTAATATTTCTTCGTGCTTATTGTGGAATCTGAAGAAACATTGTAAAAGTGTGAAATGGCCCCTTATTTGGAATATGGTGAACTTTTTAAAATGGTGAATTTTTGAAGCTAGCTGCAGCAGAAACTTAAATGGTACCAAGGTAAAGAGTTATTACAAATTTTAAGTTGTAACTTAAAAACAGATTTACAGTTGTTTGGTGAAACTTAAAAACATATTTAGACTATTTATTTTTTACACATTGGAAATTTTTATGTTCTGTGTTTATTTTTTTTAATTTGTTGTGGATTTAGCCACTATTCTTATTGAAGTAATTTTTCCTTTTTTTGCATTTATCCATTTTTCTTATTGAAGTGTTTTTATATATATGTTTTGTGTGTTAATGCTTTCTTACTGGTTTTGCAATATTGGTATTTTCTACATTTTTCTGTGTTTTTACATACATTCACAATTTGATTAACTTAATTGTTTTTATTAATTAATTACTGCCTATTTAATTGAATTTAACTCTTGTGAATTAATTTGCATTTTCTTAGAATTTTCAAATTTTATTGTTGTTTTGCATTTGTGAATTAATTTCCAAATTTCAGTTATTACCTATCACTTTTGAATTTCAACTGGATTAATTAATTGTCTTGATTTTTGTGATAAATTAATTTTGTTTTAATCTTAAGTTAATTCTAATAAATATTTGTAAGTTGTTTTCTTAAACTTTTGGGTGTTTTTCAAGTAAATAAAATTTTTCCTGAGAGTTGTCGATGAATGTTGACTTCTAAATTTTGCGTTTAAATAAATTTTTGTATTTAAAATTTTGATAAGTGTATTATTTTTCACCAGTATATTTAGTTTGGTTTAGGTAGAAACATAGTGGTAATTGAGCTGTTTTCCTTCAATTTAACTGATGTGAGTTAGAACCAGGGAAATACTTAGACTTTTAAAACCAGGGAAATACTTAAACTTTTAAAGTTGTTGATGGAGTGATTCCCTTTAATTGATTTAATTACATATAAGGTTACCTCACACCTGTGTTAATGAACTTTGCCTGATTTTCTGCAATACTGATAAGTTGCTTAAGGGATCACGGTTGCCTTTAGAGTATTCAGTCGTATTTTACCTGTGATGAAGGTTCAGGTGTCTGTCTGTGGTGAGGTAAATAGTTTATTTTATGGTAAGTGTAGTAACCAGATACTTACACTTCATACGATATTATATATATATATATATATATATATATATATATATATATATATCTAATATATATATATATATATATATATATATATATATATATATATATATATATATATATATATATATATGATATATATATATATATATATATATACATATATCTATCTATCTATCTATCTATCTATCTATCTATCTATCTATCTATCTATCTATGTCTATCTATATATCTATCTATATATATATATATATATATATATATATATATATATATATATATATATATATAATATATATATATATATATATATATATATATATATATATATATATATATATCAACGAGGGAGACACCGCTCTCCAATCCAACTCTCCTTTCAAGAACATCATTTGCAAGAGACGAAGGTCTCTTGATTTTCTGAAACAAAGAGTTTTTATTTAAATTATGCATAAAATAAGTTCTCTTGCGATGAGATAGAAGTAGAATTTTTAAAAATTATTATTTAATTCATTTCTAGATTAAAATGAAAAACTGCTAAATATTACGTAAAAAAAGAAAAACATTACGATCTCGGACGAGCTCAAAGATATCAAAACTCAAAGCTGTCAAAAATTCATGTGTTAAATTGTCTAGAAGTTGTTCTTGACAGCCAACACAATTGCCTGATAAATAATGCACAGATCTTCAGACAAAAGTGGTTAACTATTGGGCAGGATTTACTGCTTCTCTTTATTTTCCTGTGATATGTTTTGTCATGTCACTCAAATCTGGCAAGAAATACAAGACAAATTAGTGCAAAATCAGAGCTTGAAAATCATCGTCAGAGCGACCCCAGGTGAACGTGAGGTTAATATAAAATAAGCAGTAAATCCTGCCCAATAGTTTACGACTATTGTCTGAAAGATCTGACGTAATATTTGGCAGTTTGTCATTTTAATCTAGGAATGAATTAAATAATGATTTGAAAAATGAATACTTCTATCTCATCGAAAGGGAACTTGTTTTTTTGATATGATTTAAATTAGGAATCTGCTTTGTTTCAGAAAATCAAAAATTCGGGTTTCCTCGTAAAAAGAACCTGTCCCAGAGACCACCGCGAGATGCATCGTTACAAGATTGTTGCCAATCCTTTATTATTCTTCTTATTTGTGCTCCGCTACGGTCAGCATTCACTTCGTTGAGAATTCGTGGAAAATGATCCTTGTTTTCCCGCAGAAAATGTCTTTCCATGAACTGAACTGAATATTAGAAAATACTGTCCGGAAGGAACTTTAAAGGTTGAAGGATGGTAACGACCAATAATTTATAGAAATGAGTTGAAACGAATGATAAATTTGTACATTACGTGAAATGGATCATTTTCACAAAAAGCGTAAAATTTATTGCCCTTATGTTGGTCGATGAATTTCGTCGTTCTTGAGTGTGTCAGTGGGAAGGGGAAGGGGAAATGCTGACATGGTTCGTTATTCTCTGGTATATAAGTAAAAAGAGAGAAATGGAAATATTGGTATGTGCTGATTTAATGACAAATGCAACAAGGCGTGATCCAAACTCCAGCCTACTCGGGGAAGGGCTAAATCTACGGTCAAATAGCGCGTTGCTTCGCCAACGAAAATAAGAATAAATATGCTATATTTTATTAGAAATAATTGTTCTGTACAGTTTTAATGCGCATTATTAATTTTTTACATTTTCATTCTAATAAACAAATCCTAAATATCCTACCCTAAAATTCCTGTATCTTTAACTCATCGCGAAACACCTTTTTCAGACACATTTCGGTTTTCCAAAGGGCTTTCCTAACCTCACCGTCCCAACAAGAACAAGAACAAAGTAGTTTGTGGGATTACTCCCCGAGTAAGCGAAAAACCGTTCAGAGGACTTTGCCATTCATCTTAATCTTACTTTATCTGCTTTTATAAGTTCGTCACTTTAAGGACTGAGTTGTTCGTATGATTTCATTTTTTCATTCAGCCTTCGCAAAGAAATCTTTAATCGAAATATATTTCATTACATGGGAACTAGAGAGAGAGAGAGAGAGAGAGAGAGAGAGAGAGAGAGAGAGAGAGCTTTGCCTATTCGCCGAAAGGTCGTCAATACATTCCAGAAGCAGAAAAAACGTCGGAAGAAGTCGAGCGTTAGAAGTCTGAAGCCAAATAAAGGTTATGTCTGAAGAGAACAGCAGACTCAGACAAGAGTTACAAGATGCGGAGACATGAGAGGTCCTCTTCTGCCAGAGTCAACAGCGATGGAATTAGAGGCAAACGAGAAAAGCGGAAATAAAAGAGTTAAAAGCGAATGCAAATAGTCCCTAAATACTTAGGGCGATAATTATTTCCGTTACATAAAGAGAAACAAGTATGTTTATTCAAGAAAAGAAAATGGCTAAACAAAAATTAAATATTAGTTAGAAAGCATGTAAAACTAACCAAGAAAAACTTGATCTCTAGCATATATTCAAATAGCGATGTTGAATGTTCAAAAAGTTTTTATTTGACTGAATAGTTTAATAGGACTTAAATATTTCAACAACATAAAATTATTCAGAGAAATTTCAACGCACCACTATTTTTCCAGTTGAAGACTAAAATATGGTTTTTGTTGAGGAAATTTGTTGAGAAAATGAACTTTATTCTTTAAAGAATATGGTAAATAAAAATGACTGTATGAATAAATGACACAAAGTTTTTTACAAAAATATTTTTTCTTTTTCCGCTCAGAGTTGAGTAGGACTAGCATTGTTGACCAAGTCATCAAAGAATCTCACTAAATACCAAAATGACTATTTTGAATCACAAACTTTTCGCTGTCTATATTTTTTTGGATAGATGTAAAATGTTGAATATTTTCTTAGATTCAGAGAACAACTCTTGATACTTTTCTAGCTTGTAAATATTACCTTACGGAGGTACTTTTTGAATAGTAAGTATAGAATTTTAAATTTTTCCATGTGACTATGCCAGAACGTTCAACACCTTACTGAAAGACAGAACTGGTTTGTTATGAAACAGGTAAGGAAAGATTTTCATGCTGAAGAAAAGGTTGATTGAATGCCTTAGATCATTCTTACTCGGATGTGTTTTGATGTTGAAATCAACGAAATATTTGGCTGGTCAGTTGTTTGAAATATTTTCCTTGTTTTACTTTGTAAATGATATTGCAGCAGTATACCTATAATAAAACCGCTTAAATCCTTCTGCGTAGTATTTTACTTACTGTTGCTCTTTTCTGTCAAAATCATTCAAAATTTTGAATTTTTCAGATGCAAGCAAAGCGTAAATCCACTACGGAAATGCATTACCTGCATCTTTTATGAAGAAATTATGTTCCTAAATTTATCTCTTATTAAATTTTTGATTTGAAAATAAATGTATTTTATGTCTGCTGAAGTTATGATACTTTTCCACAACCCACTAAATTTTCGCCTAGCCCCTCTCACAGAAAATAAATCACATTACTTGGGCAAGTCCCTTGGAAAATGGATCTCATGGGGCTCCGCATTTCCCTAAGACACCCCATAGGCACACATCGGAAACTTAACACTTGCATGACACAAATACTGCTATGATGGGAACAAGTCATCGACTATAAGTGGAGAGATAATCTGTGGATAATCGTACGGAACACTGGTTAGGAATATCAGTAAACGTTAACTTTAATTAACCTGTTCATGGTGTGTGTGCGGTAAGTTGCCGACGTGTGTGTGTGTTACGTTTTCCTTCTGTGTCGACACATTCATACAAGTCCATGAATCTTCCATTTTAATAAAATTCTTATGGTTTTCCATTGTTCATGCTATTCAACGTATTTTATCATATTTTCTCTGTCTGATGTAGATTTGCAATGAATCTTCAACTTATCAAATAGCCTCTTGTATCATATCTTATTACATTACAAACTTTTGATCTCGGTTTGAGAATAGGTTTCAGATAAAAGTTTTTCCAAATATTAGGGAAATCGATGTGAAAATTTTATTAGCGCATCTTTATGGTAACAAAATCTGATAGCGGTTTGATTTAAACATTAAAGAACCTATTCTCCTAATATAATTTGTTTGATAAGACAAAATAGGGCGACAGTTTGCCGTTTTCATGGTTTTATGAGTTCCTTCATAGCATTAATTTCCATCAAAATGGCACAAGCTTTTCAAGCAAGAAGAATTTATACACGGACTGTTTACTAGGTTTTATACATTACAAGCAAAAAATTATATACTTTGTTTCGTATATTTCTTTATCAAACTACTCTCGGAGAGGAATTATGTCCTTCCCAATTAAAAATATATATATAATTTCAAGAGGTTGCCAATCGTTCCTCCTTGAGGATCCTCTTCGCTTCATTCAAGACCCTGTTCATTTTGGCGCCAGGCCTTCATTAGATAAGGGCATAAAGTTACAAGGCCCTTCGGCCAAAACACGGGAATATTACTTCGAAGATGTCACCTTTAACCTGGGCGGGATGTGAAATGCCTACCTTCTACTCAAATGCTTTTTATATTTTATAGAATATTATCACTATTTCCTTCCTCGATTCTCATAAAAGATGAACATGGAAAAATTCCTTCCAACAATATTTTTCATTCCGGTAACTTTTATCATCGTAGAAACGGCGACTTTATCTTTTGGAGGTATACTCTCTCTCTCTCTCTCTCTCTCTCTCTGAATATCTCTGGAAACAATATACGCAATTCTTTGATATAGGCCAGGAGCCACTAAAGACAAAAGCGTAGTAAATAATACGAGTCAAGTATTATTCTATTACGTCTACACCAGATGCCGATTCTGTATAGAAAACTCTTGATGTAAAATTCATAAATCAAAATCATCAGCAGGGTGATAAATATTTACTCCCGGCTGAAGATGAGAAATGAAGGTAATTCAAAATTAAATTTGAAAATGAAACTTACTCTTGTAACAGGGATTCGAAGAAACAATTCGATGACAGGAATTACAGAAGGTGGAACTTACACTTCAGTTTCATATATTTGTAGGAGTGGCACTGAAACTTTAAATAAAAAAGTTGAAAGTACAGACTTTGCGGTATTGTTACATAAACTTGAATATACCAAACGATGGCAGGCCATTTGTCCTGAATTAGATGACCTTTCAAGGGACATTCTTTATTGAAATAGCCATCAGCCTTCGATTAACTTCTTTTCCTGAAATATTAATTGCCTGACAAACTACGTTTGATAACACTTCCATTGTATTTCTTTACAGAACGCTTGTCTGACATTGCTGCTGTAGCATTTGCATAGCCTCATTTTCTCTTAGAGCTAATGGGAAACTTTATATAAAACTTGGTGGTAAGATGAAGAGGCTAATTTGTTAAGGTCAAATGGGAACTCTCTCTCTCTCTCTCTCTCTCTCTCTCTCTCTCACAGTCACACACACACAGTCAAGAGTGTCCTTTGAGTTGCATCTCTGCGAGTAATGTGCAGAAAGAAGCAGGAAAACGTAATGAAAATAAGACGTTCGTTCTTTGACTAACAAGGTCAGCACTATCTGGTGCCTCATTCGATAAAATGCTTTTCTCTTCTCTACTAGAATTTCGTCTTATGTATATCATTTATTCTCTTCGTATTTGTTTTGTATTTCACTTAGAAGAAATTTATGGTTTGTTTCAGAAAATAACAATATGAAAAAGAATTCTATTTGTCAACATATAAACATTAACGTAATAAACAGTCTGCAGCATTGTCAACGTTGCAAATAACAGTGATACTAAAACCTGTGGACTCTGGCAAGAGAAAAATGAGAAAGCCATATTTTCCCAAAGAATAATATTGTATTTTCCTTTCACTTTACTCTGCTTTTATTTCTTATTTTACTTCCCAAGCAGAGGAAAATCTACTCAATTTACAGCTCAGGGTGAACAGTCTTCCGATGGCAACACTTTTCACGAGACCTGTCTCTGGAAATGTGTCGAACTGTATCTCGGTAGAGAAAGTTATGCAAACAAAAGAAAAGTCTTGTAAACAGAGGACACTTTGATTGAAGCTTTATAAGCTATTCCAGATAGGCGAAAGACTTCCTTCGGGCAAACTTCTTTGATTTGTTTTCTAGGGAGAGCATTGGATGTTTCAAGCATTTTGGTATTTACTTATCCATTCTTTGATTGATTTGTACGAGCACTTTTCTTGAAGCTAAAAAAAACCTGTCCTTCTCTCTTTAACATTGGTTTTACAGGATTTCAATGAAACTATTCAAGAGTGGGATCTCAATTCCTTAAAAAACAATGAATTTCTTTGGATTTATCTTTATTTTTCACCATTTTTCAATTTCATGCAACGTTCAGTCACGAATTAATTAGAAATGCAAGACTTTGTGTCTGAGTCTTCGAGTTCTTTTCATTCTCCACTACAGCGACAAGATTTATCTACATCAAAGATGTAAAACCAAGGTATGTGACCTTTCATTACCCATGAAACCTATTAATTTCAAAAACAGAATCAACTTTAAACTTCTTAATATAGACCTCTTCAGTTGGACCAGATCTTGTAAGTCTGCCGTATGAGGGAAATGGATACCATAAATATCGCCAGACATTTGTTATTTACTTTCAGTGGGAGAATCAGTAATGCTGTAGATGCTGAAATTGACCTTTACATGAGGAAAACGTGGGAAACGTAATATGTGCTGTACTTCTATTTTCTCTTTATCAAAAAAAATTACTTGGATAAATCATGAGTCTTTATAACTAGACACTGTAATGTTTATAATGCATGGGCAGACAGAATATGCTTTATAATTCCTTCGTAGTGGGCCTAAAAGTTAAAACATGAGGGAATGTTTTAACTTTTAGGACGTTTATATACTGTAACTAGAAGGTCTTAAGACGACATTCTCTCCAGTTCGGCTTCTCTCCTCGATGTATACACCTATCATGCATCTCTCTCTCTCTCTCTCTCTCTCTCTCTCTCTCTCTCTCACATCACTTTACGCTCTGATATCTTGGTTCCGAGGTTCGCGCCCGTGTGCCGACGAAATAATTATCAACTAAAAAATTCCCCTTCGGTCAATATAGCTGAAAATATATTAATTCCGAGGTAGAGCGAATTAGATATTAAAGGATATTTGTAACTTAATGCGTATATTGTATCACGGTGATGTGATAAGATTCATTTATATATATATATATATATATATATATATATATATATATATATATATATATATATATATACACACATATTTTATCAAGTTATCTAATAACCATTATCCCTACACCCCGTTATACGTGAGCAGGAGTTGCTTACCTGCAGTTGTTGGCGATCATTAGTAGTTCGTAGCTGAAGATCCCTCCAACAACGGATCTCTCTCTCTCTCTCTCTCTCTCTCTCTCTCTCTCTCTCTCTCTCTTTCAGGCAAAACCCTGTACGTATTTTATCTAAGTGTGGAAATCAAACCTATTCTAGCCAAAATAGGTTATTCTGCCACTGACAAACAACAAGCTAAAAACATGGTAAATAAAAAAAAATGCTAAAAGAACGAAGAGATCTTAATGATCAATGAGTATCTCCCCAACAAACATCTTAACAAGCACCAAAATCATAAATGACCACTTCCCATAATGGCTATGTTACATATGCATGTCTGTGCAGTTGCAGGACCATCCCAACATTTAGCCGCGGTTCCATTTTGAAACATTCTTTTCAGCAAGGAATCGGAGCCTGGATTTCTGAAGTCCGGCTACCATTGTTTCCTACCCGGCAGTCAGTTACATCTCACAAAATGCCTTTTCACCTAACGTCTTCCACCGCGCACAAACTAATCCGCATATCCGGTTGGCACTCCCAAAAATAGGCTTCGAACCGAAGCTGCTAGAAGGTTCTGTCTAGAACTCAGAGACAGCAGGCCTCAGCCGGGCACGTGTGGCTGAAGTTGTTTGTATCCAACTCTGGCTGTAAACAAGAACGTTGAATAAATAGCCGCCCTCGACACAATCTTCTTACCTGCGAAATTGTTAACAACGGAAAAGCCCGGATTGTTACGAGCATGTATATTAATTCATATATACACACGAGTACACGCATTCACACACACACATATATACATACATACATATATATATATATATATATATATATATATATATATATATATATATATATATATATAAAGGCAAAATCATGAATGAAAGTGAAACAATCTATGCTTAGTAAAGGAAGATAGTCGAAAGGCCTTGCAGCGATACTCCATTTATCACTTCCGTCGTTGTTTTTACCTTTATTTTTATTTTCATCACGTTCCAAATTTTCGTGATTCAGTTATACATACATATACATACACACACACACACGCACACACACACACACACATATATATATATATATATATATATATATTATATATATATATATATAGATATATATATATTATATATATATCTGATATATATATCTTTTTAATCATAAAATCGCTATTAGTATTGATCTATTCATTAATTAATCATATAGAAAATATATGGAAAAATCAAAGAATTTTTTTTTCTATTCAAAATTCCATTTTTTTTTATTTCTTTACTCCAATAGGTTTTCATTGGCTTTTAATTTATTATCTTATTTATAAAGAATGAATGGAATCAATTCAGTGTTATTTTATTAAACAAAGTTTTCAACTTTTTTATTTTGAAGAGAGAGAGAGAGAGAGAGAGAGAGAGAGAGAGTCTGCAAAAGGTAAATAGTTGGCATTTTGGGATTTTCACTCTGCCGTTCTAGATTCGGAAACGTCATCGTTTAGAAAATTAAAGAAGTTTCAAATCAGAAAATGAACAAGAATAAGAAAAATATCATTTTGAACTGTAACAATTATGATCCCCTCGATGGGAAATTAACAAATAAGCCTTAGATAATAATACTAATAATAATCCTACTATTTGAGCTTAGCGATTTATCTCTTTGATTGGTCTGTGTATAAGCAGCTTAAAATCCTATACTACTATTGTTTTTAGTAAACCTATAACGACGAATAGTTGTATTTGAATTCAGTTAAAAGGCCAAAACAACGATAATTGTCAAATATGATGAGACGAGGTTAGCAAAGAACAAAGTTCCCTTTTCATTGCAGTAACAAAATTATTCTAAAAAAAATGGATTGTTAGAGAAATAAGATTTTTCATTGCACATGACTAGGTGGAATATTATTTCCATATTATAAATTAATATTCATATGTATATCTATATATATATATAATATATATATAATATATATATATGTATATATATATATATATATATATATATATATATATATATATATATATATATAATATATATATATATATATTGATCTCGACTCTCGAGATAAACAGGTTCTTTAAAAATAATAAGCAATTGGGCTGTAATGACTGATGACAGGTGACAAACAAAGGAGGGAGGAGCATAACAAAACCAAAAAGTTACCTTAAAATTAATTTAATTTATTTACAAGAGTTAAATACATAATGTACAGTGAGACAAGGTTCTGGGTGGCAAAACACAAAAAATTATCAATTAACAATAATATGTAAAATCAGTCGAAGAAACAATAAAATCCACCCTTCAATAACAAAGCCATGAAAAATCACAATCTAAACAATAAAAAGAATAATCACAAAATAGGCTGTATGAGGGCAATAACAATCTTTAAATATAATAAATAGAAATAGGCAGCGTAATACATAGCTAAAATTGACACTGAAGCAGCATAATGATACTAAGAGCAAAACGGGAACACTTCCTCAAACAATGAGGACAACAGTCCAATGCCGGACGATCAAGATAGAGCCGATACGACAACCACCTCGATCGTTCCTAACAATATATATATGTATATATATATATATATATTATATAATATATATATATATATATATATATATATATATATATATTACGTGATCAACTAGGCATTACCCGGGTAAACTCTGATTGACAATGATAAACTCTCTCTCTCTCTCTCTCTCTCTCTCTCTCTCTTCCCTCCCAAACCCCCTCCACTTTCTCCTTCTCACTTCCTCTCCTTCTTATCTCTCTTTTTCGCTCAATCTCTCCCTTTCCTGTTAAGCTAGTTGCTTCAGTTATATTGTCCACCATTTTTGACATTTTATATTTCACCACCTCTCATCTGCATTCCTATTGGGACTGGACCTAGACCAGAAGGGCATTGGGAGTGTCTCTGTTCATCCCAGCAACCCCAGAAACTATGGATTAGACACTAATTTCCATAATTTTTGACATTTCATGTTTCACCCCTTCTCATCCTGAATTCCTATCAGGGCTGAGCTTGGACTTGAAGGGCATCGGGAGTGTTACTATTCATCTCAGCAACTTCAAAAGCTATGGATTAGACAGTAATATCTGTAGTTTTCAGTTGTTTTCAGATGGCACCCTCTTCCTACTGGGGCTGAACTTAGACTTTAAGGACATCAGGAGTGTCACTATTCATCTCAGCAACCTTGAAAACTATATATTAGATGCTAATATCTGTTGTGTTTGGTTATTTTTACATGTCATCCCCTTCCCACCCCTTCTCACCCACCTTCCTATCGGGGCTAAACTTTGACTTATATGTCAACATTTTTATTTTTATTAGTAGGCATGTATACAATAATAATTAAGATGAAAGTATTTTCCAGCTTAAGGGACAACCCCGAAATACAATCTTCATCATATTCTACAATTTTGATAACGGGGGACAAACACTTTTGCCAAAGGAAAGAAAATCTTGTATATGGTCGGTCTCTCAAAAGTTCCACATCATCTTTCACTGAAGATGTTGAAAATGTGGAAAGATTGTCATGAATATTTATACAATGGATAATTCGCTTTTGTATAACTATGTTTCTTGCTAGGCAATTATAGATGACCTATCACACAAGCTTCCAATGTACTTAACAGTGGTCTTAATATTATGACAAGTAAAGTTTGTAAATTTTAAGGTATCCATAAACATTAAAAAAGTAAAAAATACATCATATATTCATATAAATCATTTTGCAGTCAGCTCCTGATCACTATAAGAGATCAGCAATTGCTTCTCTCTGCATGATTTTGAGTTTTGTTTCTGTTTTTGCCGCTCTTCTGGTTCTCGCTGACGTGGCTTAAAGTGGGAAGTTCCAGCTGGGTAAAAAGGCCAAACCCTCACCTTCTCTTGCCATGACTCAGCACTAAGCAAGGTGTCATAATGCTGCACAGGCATCCGACGACGAAGGAAACCCTGTTACTCGAAGGATATCGAGGGGTAATCTTCTCCACGCTAATTTCAGAATTTTGGAAAAGATCGGTGACATACGACTTCATTACTTCTGGAGTTGTATCTGTATGTTGATTCGTGACAAATACTTTACTCAGTGGTGGCGGGATGGTCTTTAAAGCAGTCCCATTCCTATCTAAGTTTTTGATCCATTATTTTCCCAGTCGTTCTTTGAGAGTGATTGGAGAAAACCTTCCTTATCCTTCAAGAAGCGGGCAACCCTTCTCTCCGTATCATCACTGCCACTGTCATCCGCTAATTTGGTAAAACTATTTCAGGCCTCAGTTATCATTTTCTTGATCGATGATTGCAGAGATCGGTCAGTATCACCTCCATTCAGTCCGTTGCGTATAGCATCAATATGATTCATATTTTCCCGGCGACTTTGGGATACTTTTAATGTCCGATGTGATTGTTCTATTGAAAGAACAGGCGGCGCCCTATTTATAGTTGGGCCATCACGCACCTTATCACGGTAGCTTGATAACGTATCAACTTAGGATTGTGATCTTGTTAGTGCCGACTTATTCTCTGATAATTTTCCGAGAGCAACCGATGCAACGCATCTCGGGCCTCTGTAATATCAGATATATCAAATTGATGTTGAATAACATTTATCTGGTCTTTCGGGGTGACGTTCATCTGCCAGGATAAGAAACACAGAAGTTCAGTCAAGACAAGGGGATTCTCTTGCGCGCTGATACTGGTGGTTGATCCAACGACTCGTTCATCGCGCCTTCGTAACTCGCCATAATGTCCAACAAAAATATTCCTACAGGTAACCCTTACCCATGAAGGCAGTTTTAGACTGTAGCCTACACCACAGGGCTTAACAGCTGCTACAAGGCCAGGGGTTCTTGGGAATTCTTATATATTGCATGATATTATTTTATTATGAAATTTGTTTGTGTATACTTCATATCAATATTAATGATAATAACTTCATTATACTGAATAGGTAATTTATGAAATATTATGATGCATCATATACATATAAGGTTTTATGATTATCCATAATATCAATAAACTAAACTCAAGAGCCTCACTTAATTCATGATTTAAATATTATGATGCAACAACTCTTTTCAAGCTCGGTACGGGTGCAGATTACAGACGCGAAAGTTCCATAATAGTGAATAACAAATGGCTTACTAAAAAAAAAAGAAAAAAGAAAACAACAACAAAAAGACACGACATTGTGCAATCTCAATGCAGATTACTGGCTATTCTCTCAGGTCCAATGTACCCCCTGAAGAGTACAAATGTACCACTGGGGATAGTACATGTACCCCATATTGGGGGGCCTGCTCCAGGCCATCGTAAAATCCAGCGTTAAATTGCAATTATTTATAATTGCAATTTAATGCAATTATAAATAATTGCATTAAATTTTCACTGCACCATCACTTTCACTAGCACTTCTTAGAATCCTCATGTGATGATCAAAACACACTGTGCCTTCAGCATTTCGAAAAGAAAGACGGTAACACAGAGCAGCACCGGATTTCCTCCTTGTCGTTCGGCGATGCAAAAGATTGTAGATTATGCGAATAAAACTGATTTTTGCATATTTTTATCCGGGTATGGATATCGAAGCTTTTTTTCATCTCGAAAAACCTCATAGGATCTGTCAAAGATATAATTAGATTTTTTTTTATCAATATCAATATGCAAAAGATTCGGAGTTTTACCAGGAAAACGCATCCCACAAAAGTAGGCTCTATGAGAGAAACCATAAGTAGCAAAGTTCAGTGCGTGTGACTTCTCGGATGTATTTCGGTTGAAATAAATGAAATATCAGGCAAAACTAATTCCCATGAAACTGCAGAGGTTAGGAGGACTGATAGTGATAATTTATAAATAAGATCCCCATACCAAATGGATGCTACCTTATTCATTTAATAAAATTGTTGATACGAAACATTGTACGTCAAACGTCAAATATGTGCATAATTGCAAGGGTGTGTGTGTGTGTGTGTGTGTGTGTGTGTGTGTGTGTGTGTGTGAGAGAGAGAGAGAGAGAGAGAGAGAGAGAGAGAGAGATTGAACAATGAACTATGAATCCAGGAAGTCAATTGGGTGGGTCCGTGTCTACTTTTCAAGGGAATTACTCATTCAATCCTTTCCACACTGATAATTTGTAAGAACTGTGTGATTGTTTTATTCCTTTAATTGATAATCGGTAATCTTCTTTAGAAATACAATTCATAATCTGAAACCAATGACTGATAAAATTGTCGTGCCTTATTTCCTCTCATGAACTTTTTCATCGCTTATTCTATTATATTTTTGGACTCAATTCTCTTTGATTATAATTCTTTCAGACTGCGATCCGATCTGCTTCGTAATTATTTCAACACCACCTGAATAGTGTTGCCTTTTGTATGTGAAGAAGATGATAAAACAAAGAAATAGTTATATCTATTTGCTTATTGTATTCGCAGTGTTGGAATGGGATTTTTATTGAAAGAATGATGGTATAAAAGTGTTGGGATGATATATTACGGAAATGTTATTCTTTAAGTTAGATTCAAAGTAATTTGTAATGTGACACTGGATCAGAAACACTCTTTCAGGACGCGAAGTGTCTTTGTAGCATAATCTTTAGTTTGTAACATAACTTTCTAACATCTAATACCACAAAAATAAAAGAAAAAAAGAAACTGAGCATTTGAAGGTATTTGAAATTCGAGTTTCTCAAAACAAAAATGAAACAAGTCCTTTCATAGAATGACGTGTTCTGCAAGTATAGCATTGGATGAACTGCTTCCTTAGAGATACTTTGTTAAATTCATGTACATGGAAATCTAATCAAGTTTTCCAGGAGAACGGACCGGAAAAGAAACTCCACAGCCATTACCAGGTTAAGCAGAGCTGAATGTTGCTTTATACTGTACAGGCTTTATTACGTTTTATAACAGCACTGAAGGGAAAAATGAAAACGGTTATTAACATTCATGAAGCACGGGAATAATCTTCAGCAATCTGTTTCCCTTGTAATCGTTCTTCTTTTCGTCATATACCTTATGCTTGAAAAGTTTAATTTCATCCATTCATTTTTAAAATGGTCTTTTGATGTTCCACTTTCAAAGCAACAAAGTTCTCTTATCACTTTTAGCTGATGATGGGTAATAATTGCTCTGAGAGCTTTAGATACCTTCAAGTAAATAATATTTAACGGTACATGTAGTCGCTCCCCCCCAACCCCAACGACACACATATATGTATTATAAACGTGTCATTCAGTGCACAGGTGGGGGGGGGGGGGGGGGGGGGGGGGGAATGTTTGCGGGGCAATCGCCATTTTCGGATTCAGCACATTCAGTGCGATTCAGCATCGGCTGCTTGATTGAAAGTCAACTTGAGGGCTTGGGGACAATTTTGGGCAGAGGCGCAGGAAACCTTCGTCAGCGTTCTGTACCGAAGCTTCTAAAAGTTTTGTCTGGCTATAATCGGAATCTTGGGTGTGTCGAAGGGTAGTGTTCGTGCGTTTGGTGCATCGTGAAAACTGGCTAAGTGTCGAAGACTTTTGTGACAGTGAAAGGCCATTCAATCTCTTTCGAGGAGTCAAACTAGTAAGACTGAAACTCTGGGACCCGGATTCCATTTTGCTGTAACGGTAGGGCGAGTTTTTAACATAAACAGTGATTAGCTTTTAGTGGCTACTTCCCTTTTTTCTCTTAATATGTTAATGTTTTTTGTCATGCTGTTGATGTGAACTGAGAGAATTCTGGTGTTAATTAATGGGAAATGATTTATCTCACTACAGATGGACAGCATTAAGTAGTCACGGCATATAGCCCCTTAAATGAACTGGTGAGTCACAGACCTTGAAATGATATGGAGTATTTGGTGACGGGGTAGGGATCGGGGATTTGATTCTCGCAATTATTATCACTTATGATTAATTAATGCTTTGAATCGGCGGTTCAGTCACTTACTATTAGCATATCTTTCATTAAACTGTCCCGTGTTAATTATGCAAAATAAATTTTATTTTTGTATACCAGGTTTGCTTTACAGTCACACCCACTAGATTAAATGAAGGTTTTTAAAATTCATGAGAGAGAGAGAGAGAGAGAGAGAGAGAGAGAGAGAGAGAGAGAGATGAGAGAGAGAGGTCACAGCTACCCAACCTTTCCAGGTAAGAGTTAACCAACTGTTATTGTTGGGGTTTAACAGATGGTGGCAGTGGGGAAGACACTTCCGTGTTTGAATTCATCCCGAAGAGACGTATGAACGGTGATGGTGGATTAGATTAGACACATGTTCCTGAATTGGGCGTCATCTGGGATTATTGGAGGTGTTTGGTAATTCGTTGCTGCGGAAGGGGTGGATTGCAAGCTTGCAATTTTCGTGAGGCGTTGTTGTTATTCGGTTAGTCAGTCGGTTGGTGTTCTTGATTATCTTGAGTGGTTCGGTAGGTTCCGATCTATTTTTGTATTTTCGAAACTCAAATTTAAAGTAGGGGTGTTGTTTCGTAGGTGTCGGTGGTTGTTGGACACGGGAAGGAGATATACGTGTTGTTTTTTCTTAATCTTTTTATTTCCATTTCATTTCTTTTACTATTTATTTTTCTCTTTTCCTTTAGTTTTTCATCTTATCGTATTGTTATGGGGTGGAAATTTTTTTTCATGGCCTTGTGTTAAATGGATTATACTGTGGGGGGAATGAAAATGTTTGATGTGGGGGGGTTTTTTCTGCTATAGTGACTAGTCCTTTTGTCTCTGTCCCAGGGTCAGCGATTATTGAATGGAGGCCTGAGGGAGTTGCGAATGGTCAAATGGTGGGTCATGCATCTGAGATTCCTTGTTTTTTCTTTTTCCTTACCATTGTGGGTGGCGCGTTTGCGAAGGTGGAGGGGGAGGGGGGGGGGTTCAATGTCTTTGAGAATTCTGTTTTTTCCTCCTTCATCTGGCGGGGGATGGGGCGGGGAGAACGGGGGCCGTCATTGTCCCTGAGATTCTGTTTTTTCCTCCCTCTTCTGGGCGGGAGGCTCTTGGGGGGTTAAACCTTTGAAATTTATGACGTAGGTCCTCAGCAGACTGTGCACCAGCAATGGGGCAATCGTATAAAGAGTGATTAGCTCCCACGTACGTGTTTGTTAATAGTTGTTGGAAATGGGAAGGAATTTGGTGGTTTTTGTTTTTTGTTTTTATTTTCTTTAAAAGGTTTATTTGTGAAACGGTTTTGCTTCATAATATCACGTTTTTAAGATCGGGGGGAGGAGAAAGGTCGGCAAAATGTTAGACGGAGAACAGGAGCAGGTTAAAGAAGCTGATTTTCAAAAATAAAATGACGAATAATTTATGCCACCCATCCAACCAACCCTTTTGGGGGGATCTGGTGAATGGTGGCGTCAAGAGAACAGCCAGGTGGAAGATTTTTCTTTTATTGAAATTGTAGGAAAATCACTTAACTACCAAAAAATGATCCACAGCATTTAATTACAGATGCCTTTAGTGAAGCTAAGGGCTTTTTCTAGCTTTTTGGATGAATTGGAGATACTTGGGAGGTGTTGTTCGTAGTTTTAAATTCAGGAAAATCGTTGAAACTTTGGGCATTAACTTGAAAGGAAAATTTTGAGAAAGCTGCTTATGGGCTGGGATGAATTATGGTGATTTGGTTCCCGGATTTGAAGGAGTATTTTCCAAAATTTGTAAAGGTCCAAAGTTCTGTAGGTTAAGGAAGTATAGCTTGCAAATAATTTTGAATGCAGCCTTCAGATTTGGGTAGAGAACCGTTGAGAAAGTTAAACTGGCAATTCTAGTTTCGTTAGGATAATTTCCAGAAATTTATTACTGCATTTATCCACGGTTTGTTTGCATGACATGCCAGATTGTTATAAGTAGCCAGTTTTGATGAGTCTGGTAGCAGCTGTTTTCTGAAGAAATCTTTTATTTCTTTTCCCAAATCAAGAGGCCACATGTCGAAATGCCCTAAAGGTAGAATAAAACAGTATTTTTCGAAGGGCATGCCGGAAACCATGGTAGCAGGTTAAAAAAATTTTCCCAACAGAGAAGAATGAACATTTGTTTACTTCCTTGGTTGTCTTTTTGTTGGTTGCAGTGGTAGAGAAGATACGAAGGTCTTACGGATCAAAACGCCCAACAATCCATTTTCTTCCATTGCAATAAGGCCAAGGGAATACTTTATAAGTAATAGCTGAAATTTTAATATTGTGTTCATGTGTTAAGAACTCTTTTACATCATTGGAAGCTTGGTCCGTTAACTTTCCAAAAAGAGTAATGGATAAACCAGTGAGTCCCGAATTTTGGAAAATAGCTTACAAGGAAAGCTCCTCATACCCAAAGAAGTCCCAAAATTAAACAGAATTTGAGGGTAAGAACAAGACAAAAGGGGAAAGGCTAAAATGTTCAATGTCAAAATAAGGTCTTTGGGGAAATGTGGGAGAATGGAAGCCGGCGTAAAAGGAGCATAGCTGGGGTTGAGCCTTTAATTTTTGTGTATACGGGGGCGTCTGTTAATTAGTCGACATGTGAGCTTTATTGATCGGTGTTTCCTCCCTGCAGTTTCGGCTTCACGGTATTCACAGAGGATGGGGAGCGTGTTGATGTCGGAAAGCTCATAAATAAGTAGTTGTCAAGTGGGAGCGGTTGGAAATTTGTTTTTTTGCTAGGGCGAACCAAGTTAATACAGGAATCACTTCAGGAGGTGAGAGGCATTCAACTTTTGGGCGAAGACTAATTTTACTGGGACATCCAGTGCGTAGAAGGAAAATAGGAATTTCTTATATACCCTTGCGGAATTATCTCGTTTGTTTCCCTTGAACTTCCGAAAGTTTGAAAGTTTGTGAATCATTAAGAATAACATTGTTGGTTATTAAGAAACAGTGGGAGAATAAGTTGCTTCCATGGAAAAGAAGAAGTTTGATGAAAGGACAATTATACTGAAGGAGAATGGAGATGAACAAGATAGACTATTTTTAAGCAGTTATGTTTTATTTTATACTAAGTAAAATAAGAAGTAAAACAAATAGATGCCAGGAAGCTTACTAAAAGAAGATATCATAAGAAAAAGGCAACAAACAAAAGCAAGACCTAAGACTGCTAAGCAGCTTTATACAAAGAAGGCAGAAGACAAAATGAGAATGCATAAATAAAAAGTTAACTCAGATACATTTGTGTGGAGTAGGTCTGGGTACTTAACAAATAATGATTCCTGGATGGGCAGTTCGAATGTGTTACTTGTTTGGCCTATGATACAGAAATCACTTCTTTCAACATGTTTCATGTAAATATGGTAGTTCGCATTTGGGGGTTGAGAAGACGCATCAGAAAGTCTGTAGCCAATACTTTTGATAAAGTATGTTTTCTTCTGTGGATAAATTTATGAAGGGATGTTCGTGTAATGCATGAAGACTGGGGAGGGTAACGTCGTGTAAACTTGGGTCTTTTTCTGTCCCGAGCAGGTCGTTCCAGAGGGTGCATATTGAATTGTTAACAAACTTTAATGAGTCGGGGTATAGGCATAAACACTTGTTGGTGGTCATAGATGAGTTAACGAGGTTCATGGAGATTTTCCCGTTGAGGAATAAGATGGCAGTAGAGGTTGCGGTTACGTTTTTTGATAAATATATATGCAGATACGGGGTATCAGAGATCCTTATTACGGATAATAGGAGAAAATATATGAATAGAATGTTAGAGTGTCTTGCAGAAGTTATGGGGACACAGAAAGTAAATATTCCTCCTCATAGGCCAGAAGCTAATGGGTTGTGTGAGCGAGCTAATAGGAAAGTGCTGGAAACTTTTAGAGTAACAGTGGGTGTTAGTGGTAAGAATTGGGATAGATATTTAGATGTGGTAACACATAGCATAAACACAATGGTCAGTGACACTGTTGGTATGTCGTCTGTGGAGGCATTGTTTTATCTTCCAGTTCGGAGACTTTTTGATTTATTGTCGATACTCTCACATTGTGGTGATACGGTTAAGTCGCTAATTGCTATAGCTAAAGAGAGATGTACCTCTTAGAAGTAATCTTGAGTCAAAGACACAAGAGATAGTTGAGAGAGTATTACGAACTCAAGCCATCGCAAGAGTTGAATTTTGGGATAAAGTGTTTTTGAAGATAAATGTCAGAAAAGAATTAAATTATGATTGGGTCCCAAGTTTGAAGGGCCGTTTCATGTTATAGGAGAGAAAGGGGGAAATAGGTTCATGGTTTTAAATGAAGAACTGGGGGCGACGAAATTAATACATATCTAAAATTAAAAGAACAATTTAATGTTTGCTTTCTTTAGGCGGATTGCTTGTTGTTCTTTGTCCTTTTGTTCTCTACGTCGGGGTTCCTTAAACGGAGATTGAGCATATTCTTCGCCTTCGTGGAGGCTGTGAATCCAGTAGGAAAGGTGTATTTAGGACCGGGTGTAAGTGTTGAAGGGGACCAATATGTATGGTTGGACAATGAGTGTTTTCATGAGTGGGGAGTTTGAGGATCTTGGGTCAGGCAGAACGAAATTATAATGTTCACGGAATATTGTTGAAACGCTAATGAGGAAACTGGAAGAAACTAATCTCAAATATAATTTTTCCACCCTTTAACATGTTTATTCTCTGAGGACAGAATACAGGATAGAATTATAGTGACACTTACGTGATTCCTGGATACGAAACCAAATGATACACAGCTTTCATGCAGTCAAACTAGGAGGCGTAAATGAGCAGTGCCGATCTTTTGAGCTATAGGGGCAAGAAACGGTCACAGCATCAGCAGGCGTTGAAAGCTAAAGTAGCTACAGGGTATGGTTTTGGAAAAATAGGGTAGTAGTAACGCAGTTACGAGATCGGTTTGAGGATTTGAGGAAAACGTTTAATGTGTTACAATGATCTGTTCAAAGGGTTAGAGGTGATCTAAATTTGACAATAGCTTTGCTCACAGCTCATATTACTATTGTGAATATTGAATCGGAGTCTGACCTTTGTTTGAGTAAGATTAAATCTCAGATAGAAGCGGTAACAACAGATTAGTTTCTGATGAGATTTTACCTTTAAGAGTGTATGAGTCTACTGTGAAGGACACAGCTTATGAGTGGGGGTCTTATATAATTTTCACAGGTAGTGATTTGTATAGATATTATGAGATGATAAAGTTGCATTAGTCTGACACGAGGTTAATTTGCTTGAAGTTCCAAAACGAACGATAAAGTATTTCGTAGTTAATTATAATAAGGGACTTTTTTCTTAGCACATATAAGTTGATATAAATTGGTTATAGGGGGGATAAGGAAACTTATGTACCATATTTGGGTGAATAAATAATGGCAGTTCTGATTGGCTATAGATTCGTAGGGGACAGATGTACGTTGGTTCTCATGATAGAGGTATTTGTTCGTGATATAAAGATTTTATACATTGAAGAGATTTCTGTTGGTGAATTCTCAATTGACAACATCGGTAGGACGCCTAAAATATGCAGTTTTATAACCAGTTCTCGACGCCTGTTGTGGCGATGCCGTATGAGAACCGCCCACAGCATTTTTTTTTATTTTATTTGTAGAAGCTGCAATCCCCATTAGTTTGGATCAAGATATCGAATACAGTGAAAAAATAGGGCGACAGGCTTATTGTTTAACCTTCACAGAATACTTTATGATTATTTGCATATAATTGTGGAAACCATTAAAATCATAGTTAAAATCTTTTAATGCTAACCTGTTTTTTTGCTCTATTAATAATTACACTAAAAAGGAATGCTTTAATTAAAAAAAATATTTCCCTAAGGGAAAACAACAAGCAGTAATATATTCAAATTTCCATTGCTTGGGGACTGCCTCTTCTTTTAGTATCGGATATTCAGTTCGAGAGTTAAAACGAATTCCGAGGCGTGAGAATTAAACAGCATAAAGTTAGTCTTGTCAAAACTGGGCACAGATCCAATTGTAATATTAATTCCATTTAAGTTGGAAAAACTCTTACCATAATTCAATTTGGGCCTGACTGGACAGTTTCACTGATTGCCTGAATCCGAAAGAATTCCTTCCCCACAAAATCTTTTTGTACAATCAGCAATTATATACAGCTGACATTCCAGCTTTAATCTCAACCATAGCCCTGCCATGCCATTTATTTAGACCCCTATTATTGTAGTAAGATGGTTCCCAAATGAAAGACCTTAAAGATAAAATCACTGACTTAAATAATAATTTAGTTACCTTGTATATATTTTTCAAAGTATTCCGTAGATTATGTTTGATAGCTTTTTTTGAAATCTTCAGTTTTTTCAAAAAATTTTTATTGTCTACCAAAAGGAAAAAATATTATGAAGTTGTTGCTACTTTTATAAATATGGCAATCCAGGATTTTCATTCCAATTTTAGGCCTAATCTTTTCTCGTAAAATAAATCTTTTTAAAGAATTTACTGTTTATTTATTGGTGGGTTTCACTGATTTTCTTCAACTGGGTTGGGATTTTCAGGGCGTACATGTGTTTCTTTATAATAATCACCATCCTTAGGGAATAAAGTGTATGTCATCTTGTCAATTATACGAGCTTTTGTAAACATTAACTTTTATATTTGTCTCTATAGTCTTGCTTTTAAAGGACTGATTGGTCGAAAAGGCCTAGCAAATCCAACTCCATTGATGTTTCAATTTTTCCTTTCATACGGGCATTTGCCTTTAATATATATATATTATATATATATATAATAGTATATATAATATATAATTAACAATATAGATATATAAGTATAATATAATACATAATATACATTATATATGATATATATATATAATATATCATATATGTATATGTATATGTATATATATATACATATATATATATAACTAGTATATATATATATATATATATATATATATATATATATATATATATAGTATATATATATTATATTATTATATATATATATATATATATATATATATATATATATATATGTATATATATATACTATATATATAAATATATATTATAGATACTATAATGCTTATATATATATATGATATATATATACATTATATATATATATAATATGTTATATATATAATTATATATATATATATATATAGATATATTACATGCATCATACATA
>NC_061107.1:47149333-47191194 GCF_015104395.2 Macrobrachium nipponense | reverse complement strand
TATGTATGATATATAGATATATATTATATATTATATATAGATAATATATATATATATATGTTATATTATGCTATATGTATAGTATATATATATATATATATATATATATATATATATAGTACTAGAGATATATATATATGTATACAATATATATATATATAATATAGATATATATATATATATATGTATATATAATGTATATGTATATACCAAATATATAAATTATATATATATATATATATATTAGAATATAGATATATATATATATTATATATATATATAGTTGTACCTATATAATATACACATATATATATATATATGTATATGTATATGTATAGGTAATATATATATATAATATATATAATATATATATAGATATGTATATACATATAATATGTATGTAGGATATATATACTATATAATATATATATATATATAATAGATAATATATATATAATATATATATATATATATATATATGTAAACATGGGGGATTTTCCCCCAGTTATTCACAAGTAAGGTGGACAGGAACGGAAGGCAGACCACACTCCCTTACGTATAACCTTTCTCTCTCTCTCTCTCTCTCTCTAGCACCGACAAATCTCTCTCGACTCTTCCTCTCTCCAAGGGGAATCTCATCCATTCTAACAGGTAATGAAAATGAGAGAGTGCATCATAACATTAGCGTTTATTACAAGAATAAATAAATCAATTAACCAAGTAATCCAGTCTTACAGACTAACTCAAAAACAGTACAATGTCCAGTCACCACTGGGAACTCTTTGTCCCCCCACTGGGAACTCTTTGTCCCCCGGTATTCCAGATCCGCTGTTTCAAAGATACAGAACACATCCCGGTAAGTACACACACAAGTTTAAAGACAAAGTTAATAAAATGGAACGTCTTACAAGATATCAAACAAGCCATCCCTTTGGCTAAAGCACTTTAACACTTACCCAGACAGCCGGACACTAAACACTATGTCACAAAAACTCCCCCGGCGAATGCCATGGCATCTTTGCCTGTGACTCGAAGCCCTCTGTCATAATCCCTCCCATAGGCTTGGGTATGAACCTATTTAACAGAAAGAGGCACACACGCACATAACGAACAACACAGTTCGATAGCGCCTCGCGGTTCTAGCTGCCTCAGTTCCCACAAAGGCACTTTGAGAAGCGTTCATAAAAACTGTCGTACATTGACTTCCTGAACTAATCATTTTTATCTCACGCCATCCCCAGAAACTCATTGATCAGCTACTCTCAGGTCGTCACTCCTGCACTGTTCTCCACATTCCATAGGTCACAGAGAACGCATATTATTAATCAAAACCCCTAGGCCTTACAGATAGCTCGGCCTCGCACAAATGCTAGCTCCCGCCTAGCAAAATTGCTTATAACACAAAACACTGGCCGGCTTAAAACAAAATATAAGTAAAACTGCACGTCTCTGGCATTATAAAATAAAGTCTTATCACGCTTTATCTCCCAATAACACAAGACGCATTTTCTCTCATATTTTCTGCTTTAGGATTCTTGAATATCCCTCTTCGCTTGTCTGCAAGTAGCTGAAACAGCAGCAACAGGCTATAGCAGGCTGTAGCAACTGTAGGAAGACGGAATGCCTCCCTCATCGTAGAAGACTTCTCACGGCTTCTGTAGATCCCCAAAAAACACGCTGTAGAATTCTCTCGATCACCCACGTGGAAATTCTTGTAATCACCCAGGACAACATAGCAGCAACCTCTCTTCACGGCTGGTGGACGTCTTGCTGGTGTCGGGAAACGACTTTTCCTTTTTGGGTGTGTGTTAGTATGTCAGTCGAGTCTCTGGTCAATCTAAGAAAATTAACCCAGACATACTACTTCTATCAAACAATGATCTCAAAAGGTCAGAAATACTAACTGAACGTCTCCCAATTAACTCCCTTAATATGACTACTAAAAGTATAAGTCATCATCATAACTCTCTAAGAAAAAAAAACATCAAGTTCTCCAACTCAATTCTCCAACTCACACTCAGCACACACACAACTCAGAAATCACAGCAACTCCACGGAATTCTGCACTCACATTTCAAACTCGAATGTGCTCACAAGAAAAAAAAAAGAAAAAAAAAATCGCAATAAGCCCAAGGAAAAAAAAAGAATCACGCAACACCCAGACCCAAAAATGTTCTCTCAAACTCTGATATTTGAACAACCCACAAAATCAGTAAAAATCTCCAACTTTTAACAGCAAAAACCCCTTTACTGCTCAATAATTAATTACAATGAGACTTAATGTCAAACTCCCATTTACGTAAGCAGCAACCCCAGAAAAATCACATCTCCCGGTAAAATCAAATCTCCTGTCCAAAAAAGAAATGCTACTTAAGCTCAATCCCCAAATTATAATCCCAGTCTCACAGGGAAAAGGAAGAAAAATAATTAAAAAAAAGGTGATAATCACAAGAAGCTTTCCCCAATCACAAAGTACATAATACATGTATAATATGCATAACTCCCCACGTTTTTTTCCCAAGAAATGCTCCATGTAAAGCCACGAATTTGCCAGAAAGCAAAACTCTCACACATGCGCTTTCGTGAAATGCTATAGCCAACATGTTCCAGATATTGCAAAAATTCTGATCTGTCACCATCAGAGAAAAAGGAGACAGCACAGCGCTCATCACATCGCTTGTCAGCAGAAATATCGCCTGCGGACGCATGCTCAAACAACAGCACAAAAATTGTCTAGTCACACATAAGGTTTGGAAACTCATGATTCTCCTAGAAAAAAAAGGTCTAACTGACACATTTCACAGAATTAACTCCAGGATATGACTAATGTGCACAAAAATTTGTCTCGAAGACTTATTCTCTCAACATGACTTTTCCCAATTATATTTCTCCAAAAATAACACACTTGTGAACATAAAAAATGCACACACATCTCCATATGACCTCGTAATGCAGTAATGCCACTTCTCTCTAAATAGCCACGAAATCAAAAAAGAGAACCACAGAATCTTCTCTTTGCTCAAAAAAACAAACGCCAACCTCCATAACCAACAAAAAAGGGATACCCGCCAAAGATTAATTCCAACTCCATTATGAGACACCATATTAATAATAACACCACTCCGGTTATAAAAATATTTCCTCCATTTTGGTTAATAACCAACCCCATTATATTATTCTCTTATTTCTCCATAGCCACATGTCAATAAAAAAAAAAAAACAAAAAAACACCACTCCAGGAATAGAGAATAATCACCTCTATTTCGGCAAATACAAAATATTTACCTCTATTTCCCCAATAACTCCATGTGGAACAAAACAAGGCTCCAAAAAAATATATCTCTCCAAAAAGGAATATCAAAAAATGAAATCCCATCTCCAAAAAAATGTGCACTCAATGCAACTAACTCACACACTCACAAATATTGCCCCATAATCTCCAAATATGTGTCTCCATTTGCAACAAAGATGGCTGCAAAATAATTGAACTAAACATAGCTCATACCACATTATTGGCAAATATCAAAAATGGCCAAAAAATATATCTCCCATATATTATATCTCAAATATAACTCCAAAATAATATATACCTCCATTATCTCCCCAAAATATATATCTCAATTCTAACTCCAATTCTCCAAAGAATAACTCAATGTTATAGTCAAAAACTATAAAAACTCTCTCCATTTAGCATAACTGCTAAAAAAGGGCAAAAACTCGGCAAATAAAACTGTTTAGAAAATTCTAGAAAAAATCACTAATGTGAATCTTATGGTATACAATTTCTCCAGCATGCAACACCATTTCCACACAACACAGATACAACACCAATCATCGGCATTTCAAAGTAATTTCTCCAACAACAATTAAAAAAAGTAATCTGTGTATCCCCCTTATATTTGTGTCTTTCAAGGCACAAGTAAACATATACACATCCCGTGCATGTTAACTACTTTTCCCCGCATTCACGGAAAAGAAAAAATCTCTTTTCTAAAAAAACAAAACGACTCTAGCATTTCACTTTCATCAACTATCAACAATCATCAGCTGATATCTTAGCATCCAATGTCAAGCCAATCCATACCCCAACACAAAGAAAAAAAAAAGGAAAAGGGGGAGTTCATTCCCACACTGAGAAAAAAAGGTTTCTCCCCCCTGAGAACAACCCCTCAGTCGAGCGACAGAACACCCGAGGGCATACCAGCAGTATCCCCCATCTCCCCTTGACCAGTGTCTGATGACCCCTTCCCAAGGTATAACACTAGTACCCATCCCCTGCACTATCTCTCGAGGAGGCTAGTGGTACCTTCCATGCAACTATCCCCCCGAGGGATGCCAGTATATACCCCTCGCAATGCAAACGTATCTATATATATATATATATATATATATATATATCTATATATATATATATATATATATATATATTTTATATACATATATATATATCTATATATATATATATATATATATATTTATATCTATATGTATGTATGGTAGGTATATATATATATAATATATATATATGTATATATATATATATATATATATATATTTAATATATATATAGGCAAATGCCATGAAGGAAAAATTGAAACATCAATGGAGTGGTTGCTAGGCCTTTCGACCAATCAGTCCTTTACTAGCAGACTATAGAGAAATATAAAAGTAAGTTTACAAAAAGCTAGTATAATTGACAGATGACATACACATATCCCTAAGGATGGTGATTATAAAGAAACACATGTACCTGAAATCCAACCCAGTTGAAGAATCAGTGGACCCACCAAAATAAACGTAAATCTTTAAAAGATTTATACAAAAGTTTAGGCCTAAATTGGAATGAAAAACCTGATTGCATATTTATAAAAGTACAACACTGCATATATTTTCCTTTTCGTAAATAATAACAATTTTTGAATACTGAAGATTTTCAAAAAACTATTAAACATACGAATACATTGAAAATATATACAAGGTAACTAATTATTATTTAAGTCAGTGATTTTATCTTTAAGGTCATTCTTGAACATCTTACTAATAAATGGTCCAAATAATGCATGGCAGGGCTATGGTTGAGATTAAAGCTGGATGTCAGCTGTATAATTGCTGATTGTAAAAGATTTTGTGGGGAGGAATCTTTCGATCTGGCAATCAGTGAACTGTCAGTCAGGCCAATTGATCTGGTAACAGTTTTCACTTAAATGAATTAATATTACATTGGATCTGTGCCCAGTTTTGACAGACTACTTATGCTGTTTAATTCTCACCTCGAATTCTTTACTCGACTGACCGATACTAAAAGAAGAGGAGTCCAAGCATGGAATTTGATATATTATGCCGTTGTTTTCCTTAGGGATATTTTTTATTAGCATTCCTTTTAGTGTATTATTATAGCAAAAAAAAAAACAGGTTAGCATTAAAAGATTTTAACAATGATTTTATGGTTTCACAATTATAGCAAATATCAAGTATCTGTGAAGGTTAACATAAGCCTGTCCCTATTTTTTCATGTATTCGATATCTTGATCCAAATAATGGGGATTGCAGCTTCTACAAAATAAAAAAAATGCTGTGGGCGTTCTCATCGGCATCGCCACACAGGCGTCGAGAACTGGTATAAAACTGCATATTTTAGGCGTCCTACCATGTGTCAATTGAGAATCACAACAGAAATCTCTTAATGTAAAATCTTTATAGTCACGAACATATCTATCATGAACCAACGTACATCTATCCCTAGAATCTATTGCCACAGATTGCTATTTATCACCCAATATGTACATAGTTTCTATCCCCCCTATATCATTTATATCACTATATGTGCTAGAAAAAAAGTCCTATTATATAACTACGAAATACTTTATCGTTCGTCGGAACTTCAGCCATTAACCTCTGTCAGACTAATGCAACTTTACCATCTCATAATATCTATACAAATCACTACCTGTGAAAATTATATTAGACCCCCACTCATAAGCTGTGTCCTTCACAGTAGACTCATACACTCTTAAAGGTAAAATCTCATCAGAAACTAATCTGTTGTTACCGCTTCTATCTGAGATTTAATCTTACTCAAACAAGGGTCGGACTCCCATTCAATATTCACAATAGTAATATGAACTGTGAGCAAAGCTATTGTCAAATTTAGATCACCTCTAACCCTTTGAACAGATCATTGTAACACGTTAAACGTTTTCCTCAAATCCTCAAAACCGATCGCGTAACTGTGTTACTACTACCCAATTTTTCCAAAGCCATACCCTGTCGCTACTTTAGCTTCCAACGCTTGCTGATGCTGTGACCGTTGCTGTTGCCCCTATAGCTCAAACGATCGGCACTGCTCATTTACGCCTCCTAGTTTGACTGCATGAAAGCTGTGTATCATTTGGTTTCGTATCCAGGAATCACGTAAGTGTCACTATAATTCTATCCTGTATTCTGTCCTCAGAGAATAAACATGTTAAAGGGTGGAAAAATTATATTTGAGATTAGTTTCTTCCAGTTTCCTCATTAGCGTTTCAACAATATTCCGTGAACATTATAATTTCGTTCTGCCTGACCCAAGATCCTCAAACTCCCCACTCATGAAAACTCTCATTGTCCAACCATACATAGTGGTCCCCTTCAACACTTACACCCGGTCCTAAATACACCTTTCCTACTGGATTCACAGCCTCCACGAAGGCGAAGAATATGCTCAATCTCCGTTTAAGGAACCCCGACGTAGAGAACAAAAGGACAAAGAACAACAAGCAATCCGCCTAAAGAAAGCAAACAGTAAATTGTTCTTTTAATTTTAGATATGTATTAATTTCGTCGCCCCCAGTTCTTCATTTAAAACCATGAACCTATTTCCCCCTTTCTCTCCTATAACATGAAACGGCCCTTCAAACTTGGGACCCAACTCATAATTTAATTCTTTTCTGACATTTATCTTTAAAAACACTTTATCCCAAAATTCAACTCTTGCGATGTCTTGAGTTCGTAATACTTCTCTCAAATATCTCTTGTGTCTTTGACTCAAGATTACTTCTAAGAGGTACATCTCTCTTTAGCTATAGCAATTAGCGACTTAACCGTATCACCACAATGTGAGAGTATCGACAATAAATCAAATAGTCTCCGAACTGGAAGATTAAACAATGCCTCCACAGACGACATACCAACAGTGTCACTAACCATTGTGTTTATGCTATGTGTTACCACATCTAAATATTTATCCCAATTAATACCACTACCACCCACTGTTACTCTAAGAGTTTCCAGCACTTTCCTATTAGCTCGCTAGCACAACCCATTAGCTTCTGGCCTATGAGGAAGAATATTTACTTTCTGTGTCCCCATAACTTCTGCAAGACACTCTAACGTTCTATTCATATATTTTCTCCTATTATCCATAATAAGGAGCTCTGGTACCCCATATCTGCATATATATTTATCAAAAAACGTAACCGCAACCTCTACTGCCATCTTATTCCTCAACGGGAAAATCTCCATGAACCACGTTAACTCATCTATGACCACCAACAAGTGTTTATGCCTATACCCCGACTCATTAAAGTTTGTTAACAAATCAATATGCACCCTCTGGAACGACCTGCTCGGGACAGAAAAAGACCCAAGTTTACACGACGTTACCCTCCCCAGTCTTCACGCATTACACGAACATCCTTTCATAAATTTATCCACAGAAGAAAACATACTTTATCAAAAGTATTGGCTACAGACTTTCTGATGCGTCTTCTCAACCCCCAAATGCGAACTACCAAATTTACAGTGTGTAATCTCCAAAACTACAAGAATCAATCCCTTTGGCACGACAATCTACGTTGTATCCCCATTATCCTCTCTCGTTCTCAATTTGTATTCTAATTTACTCACCAAGTTACCCCTTTAATTCCAAACCTGAATAAGGCAATCATTAGACCTTTCTCACTCATTCACCTCTGAGAAACGCCTTTGTGTCCTCCAAAACTTCATCTTCGCCTTGTTTCCTCTCCATCACCGTGACATCCCAATCCACAATCTCTGCAATCACTCCACACACTTGTTCATCCTCTGTGTCCCCAAAATGCCCACTAAGAGCGTCAGCTACCACATTATATTTACCCTCAATATACTTAACGTTAGCATCTAAATCTCTAATCATCAAAAACCACCTAGCCCTCTTAGGAGAAAGATCTAGCTTATTCAAAAGTTCCAACAATGGCTTATGATCTGTAATAACTTCCACTTTATTCTCGATTAACAACATCATAAAATGAACTAAACTAGACACCACTGCCACTACTTCCTTAGCCACAGTACCCATTAACCTTTCATTACTCCCCCGGGTCTTGAACTTCCTGCTATGAAAAGCTATTGGATGAAATTTACTCTCAAATTTCTGAAATAACCACGCACCTACCCCTTCTACACTGGCAGGCATCCATCACTAATGGGAATGGTAAAGAAAAATCAGGAAACCTCTAAACTAGAGAACACATTAAAGCATCTTTGACTCTCTGAAAAACTACCTGGGAATGATGGAGTTTTCCAGAGGTCTGTGACCCAGGAAAATTGTACATCTTCCACAATATATCTGTCATGGGCACCGACAATGTAGAAAATCCTCCAACAAACCAACGGAAAAACTCCGCCAATCCCATGAATGAGCGAAAAACTTCCTTATTCTTGGGTGTAAGAAAATTAGCAATCGCTTTCACCTTTTGAAATGACGTGTCCCAGATATATAATATTCTTCTTTAAGAAATCACATTTGGCTAGTTTTTAACTTTCAGACCCGCCATCCTAAACCTCCTAAGAATTTCTGTGAGCACCTCTAAATGTGCCAGTACAAAGTCCGTAGCAATTAATACATCATCCATTTAAACAAACACATTATCTCCCAACATTCCGTGCAAGACTGTATTTACCAGCCTCGTAACCGTAAAGGGACTACCCGACAAATCAAAAGGTATCCTTGTAATTCATGTTGTTCTTCAAGATCAGTATCGAAAATGTTGTCAACTCCCTACTCTCTCCACTCAACGGCACTTGCAAAGACCCTTGCATCAGGTCAATTGATGAATATATATTCTTGCCTCCAACATCCATAAAAAAAATCTGGCAAACATGCCACCGGATACCTGTCTGCAATCGTTTAATTTCCTGAAATCTACACACACACGGATTGAACATTCCTTCTTTGGTACCAACAACAATGAGAAATAAAAGGTGAAGAGCTAGGCTTAATTAATTACATCTTCATCCTCCCGCCTTACGAGCCTCTTTTTCCGCCTCCTCCCTCATCTTGAAATTTATTCTATAGGACGGGACATATATCGGTTTCGTCCCCCTTTCTAAACGCACTTATGCAACCACATCTGTCAACCCCAGTTTATCTCCGTTCAGCGCAATTACATCTGAATATTCAGCTAAAAACTCACCTAACCCATCTATGTATTCTTTACAGTCTGCTTACCCAAATGATTCCTAAATGTCTCCCTTCTAACCTCCATTTCAGCCTCTGTAAACCCATTACGCTCCCCCATTACTGCTACTGATTCCATTTCCTTGCTCCACTCTTCTGGATACACAACATAAGTATTCCTATAATACCTCCTCACTGAATTATTGCAGTTAAGCAACTCCAGCCATTAAACCACTTCATTTAATGCTTTATTTATGGAAACTGTACTCACTACTCCTTTGAGTTTCTCAATGCCTTCCACCATACACACACACACACACACACACACACACACACGTGTTTCTGCTTTTATATCCCTCACCTTCACTTCCACCATACCAACCAACCTGGCTCTAAAATTATATCGTCCATAAGAAGACCTTTATATATCCTTATATCCTCACCCTCAGACTCACTTACTCCCTGTGATTGGCAATTCCTCCCTATTTCCTTATTATTCCCACTTAATTCCTCATTATATATATATTATATAGTATATATATATATATATATATCTTATATAATATTATATATTGTATATACATATATATATATATATATATCTATATATATATATATATATATATATATATATATATATATATATATATTATATTATATATATATATATACATACGTACACTCGGCAAGGAAACTTAAGATACAGTTTTTTTAAATCTTCGGACATAGTATGTTATTCAATAATGCCACACCTGGCAACTCTTGAAAAGGGGCGGAGCTTCAAAATCATAGTGTTCGTTGCTTTCTAGATTTCCATCAACTTTACCCATAAAGATTCTGTTGAGGTCCTATAATCATTTATACTTGAATGTAGAAACAGGCTCTATATTATTCATTAATGCTGGTTTGGTAACGTCAGTTCAGGGTAGAATATCGATCATCCTTTTTTAAAACCTACTGAGAACCTTATTTATAAGTAATCTTTGACACTAAACTCAGGTAAAATTCATACGTAATTAAAGACGGATCTTAAACAATGAGAGAAAGGGTTTTAAAATTTGGGCAGTACTTGTGGAAATCGTGAGGAACAGTACAGTAAAGAAGGAAATATCTATCGATAGAGACACTTAATTCATTATATTTACTTTGAGAGATTAAGTGATAAAATTTTTCAAATGTTTCAAAAGTGGAGAGAGAGAGAGAGAGAGAGAGAGAGAGAGAGAGAGAGAGAGAGAGAGAGAGAGCGCGCAAGCATAGGTCTATCTATAGAAATACTTAATTCATTATATTTACTTTGAGAGATTGAGTGATAATATTTTTTCAAATGTGTTTTAAAAGTGGGTGGAGAGAGAGAGAGAGAGAGAGAGAGAGAGGAGCAAAATCTGCTCATGTGAAAGCTTAGGCCTATTTATAACTACTTAATTTCATTATATTTTCTTTGGGAGATTGAGTGGCAATATATATTTTTTTAAAGTATGTTTTAGAAGTGGAGAGAGAGAGAGAGAGAGAGAGAGAGAGAGAGTTACAGTACTGGTGACGGACTTGTGACGGGGGAAAGGCAGAAGAAAATATAATGAATTAAGTATCTCTATCGATAGGCCTATGCTTGCGCGATAGGATATGACTGCCAAGATCGTGCTGCACTATGCTAGATAAAATTTGAAGGCTCATAATATTCAAGTTAATTCTCTAAGAAATTCATACCCTAATCTTGATTACATTCGACAGTTGCCATAGCGTTCAAAGATTGTAAAAAAAACGTGAAAAATTTTAGACACAGGGTGCGGTCATTCTTGCTCTCTAGATATAGTCTTTACTTTTGAAAATCGGGTTTCATCCACAAATCATTCACGAAAAAAGCTGTGTTAAGTAAAAATATTTATCACCACAAATAACTCAATATGTATTGCACAGGCAATTATAGTTTTATACCGTGGGAGATCTTTCAGCCTAGCGGCAAAGAAATGCAGTCGTGTAGGGCTGTAGGCTACTACGAACTGCTTTGTAATGGGAGCATATAGCCAGAAAATCTTTGAGCTGACATGCTACTTTAACCTTGATTAAGATTTATGTTTAAAGACAATAGCTTTGTAAACAGCAACTAGCATTCGATCCATGTCAACGTCAAAGTAATCAAAGTGGGAAATCTGTTACGTTAGCCAGTATCCAGTGACTTGGTCTTTCCCGCTCGAAGTTCTAGGGCTCCTCCTCACATCATAGAAAACGCTCTTCCGGATGCAACTAGATTTGTTCAACCTACCTTAGCTGTCGCAACATTGAGTGCCATTGACGTCAGCTAACTTTAATCGTTTTGGAACACAATCATAAGTTTGTAGAAACTAAAATAATTGCATTCACCACTTACGATGACGCAACATATCCCCGTTCATGAAGCAAAAAGAGTAAATATTGTCGTCGTGATACATAGTACTAAAATCAGAAATTCACATTCTATCTACCAGATCTCTATGAACGAATCCATCTGAGAAATTCCAATTACTTCGGACATATATCGTGTTTTTAAGTATCTGAACGGTTTTGTTTTGCAGTTTTAACTTATATGATATAATTTGCTGTATATTTTCATATTCTAGAGTAAATTTAGCGATAGTATGTCTTTCCAGTAAAAACAAATGGGAAAACTTGGATGAAGACGCAAAGCTAAGTGAAAACTGTATCTTCAGTTTTCCTGTCGAGTGTACAGACGGCCAACGAAGAATTGGCGTAGTTTCTTAATTCATTGTTTGTTTTGGAAATATTGCCATATGCAGGTTCCAGATTATTTACTTAACAATAAATAACATTTCCTTACATTAGAACCGAGTAGACTTATTCAACGTATTAAAGATAATTATTCTGCAAAGTAAGGAAAATATATAACGATGGGTCCACGATTTTCTAATTTTATTCTCAACTCTAGCTTCGTGACAGCATACCGAAGATTTTGAAGTTGGCTTTGCTGCCGCTCGAGTCTTGACTCAACGTATCGTACTGCACTGGGGTGATGTCATTTCGTCTCCTACAGTCGATAAATAATACCTCAAAGCGTTAACATTCTTTGAAAACGATGTTTAGTTTAAAACTAATTTTGTCCTTTGATCAATAAAATAATTTGCATGACACATTTAGTGGGCCTAAATTGGACTTCTGATTTTCGCTCATGATTAGCCTAGGTCTATTTTCAGCAGCAGTATACTCTCTCGGATACGTAATATTAATGAATATTTAAATCATATATATATATATATATATATATATATATATATATATATATATATATATATATATATATATATTAATCTGCTTTATTTGACTATTCCCGTTATTCTTGTTTTATAGCCATTTTAAGGCGTCCGTTGTCGGAGCGGGGAATTTTTAAATAACCGTTATCATTAGTGATGCTTTCACGAGATGGAGTTCGTAGTGAGAAGTCGGATCTAGTCGCCTGAGATGTAGAAGAGAGCGGAGCGGAGGTGGCGTATAGGAGTGATGGAAGGATTAGGCCGATGTTAATAAAGTATCTCTCAATAAAATGTATTCTTTAGGTTTTGAGAAAAAATGCATGCATCATTGAAACCGTTTCCCTCCCTATCCGTGGTATTCACTGGCCACCGATAAAAAACAAAACAAAAAGAGTAAGCCTAACTGAATCTCTCATCCATCAAAGATAAGTTTGCTTATTCATTAGACTTATTCATTAGACAACTATCAAAGATTTCAAGTGTAGATTTAAAAATCTCTTCCTCTCCATCTAAAGTATTCATCAGACACCAGTCGTAAGCGTAGAGCTAGTTATGATTCCTGGTTCAGCAATGTCGTGACGAATCACTAGAATGAATGTTGCTCAGCAACATTTACACTACTGTATTGTCTTGCTCTCATGTGGGGCTTCGAGGTGTTCCACCTCTAGGCCCATGTTCTAAATTTTGCGTTCTTTAAACAATTATATTCATCTATGTATGATACTCTCCGGTTTATTAAGCTTTCTTGATATCTCTCCAACAGGAACTTGCACCGAATGCAGTGCAATAATTCTCTCGCTCATCGAGGGATGTTTAGTGACCGATAAATGACACATTGACATTAGATTCCCGTGCACATAACATCAAAAGCAATAGAGTGAGGTCACACTGTTAAGATATCGTTTTTTTCTTTTTGTTTTTAAATTTGATAGCATTTTGTGAGATTCCAATGTTTTCTGTAAAAATTTAACAAATGGAATAATTCAACTACCTTTAACTTGAAATTGAAATGATAATTTAAGGACTATGTTTATGCGATACTACTAGTGATAAGTGTCTCCTATCTATTTGGTAATGGTATATCTATGGTTGTGATATGACGTTTTTTATCACTTTCGTTTCGTTCACGTCAATTTTGCTATATGGAAAATAGTTTTACACAATAACATAACATATTGTTCTAAAAGATATCAGTGACTGATTTTAATGTCATTACACATGATTTCTTCCATCTTTGAAAAGAGAAATAGATAAATAAGGCATGAATCGTGCGTCAGGCAGGTGAACGCAAAATTATGAAACTCTGCCACGAGTTTTTTTGGCCGACAGTACATAGGGGAGACCGGGCCAAGTTGTTATCTTTAGTTTTTTCAGTCAGTACTAGGAGCAGCACCTTCTATTATCTGGGATAAAGTTTTTGTACTGGCTGTAGCTGTAGATCCCCGGATCCGGAACATTCTAGCATAAGAAACCATTCTAAAAATTATGAAACATGTTGAAAGAAGTGATTTCTGCATCATAGGCCAAACAAGTAAAGCATACGAACTGCCCATCCAGGAATCATTATTTGTTAAGTACCCAGACCTACTCCACACAAATGTATCTGAGTTAACTTTTTATTTATGCATTCTCATTTTGTCTTCTGCCTTCTTTGTATAAAGCTGCTTAGCAGTCTTAGGTCTTGCTTTTGTTTGTTGCCTTTTTCTTATGATATCTTCTTTTAGTAAGCTTCCTGGCATCTATTTGTTTTACTTCTTGTTTTACTTAGTATAAAATAAACATAACTGCTTAAAAATACAGTCTATCATGTTCTTCTCCATTCTCCTACTGTATAATTGTCCCTTCATCAACCTTCTTCTTTTCCATGGAAGCAACTATCTCCCACTGTTTCTTAATACACAATTATTCTTAATGATTCACAAACTTCAAACTTCGGAAGTCAAGGAACAAACGAGATAATTCGCAGGGTATATAGAAATCCTATTCCTTCTACGCACTGGATGTCCCAGTAAAATTGTCTCCAAAGTGAATGCCTCTCACCTCCTGAAGTGATTCCTGTATTAACTGGTTCCCTAGCAAAAAAACAAATTTCCACCGCTCCCATGACATCTACTTTATGAGCTTCGACATCACACGCTCCATCCTCTGAATACCGTAGCCGAAACTGAGGGAACACCGATCAATAAAGCTCACAGTCGACTAAATTAACAGACGCCCCCGTATACACAAAAATTAAAGGCTCAACCCAGCTATGCTCCTTTTCGCCGGCTTCCATTCTCCCACATTTCCCAAAGACCTATTTGACATGAACATTTTAGCCTTTCCCTTTTGTCTGTTCTACCCTCAAATTCTGTCTATTTTGGGACTTCTTTGGGTATGAGGAGCTTTCTTGTAGCTATTTCCAAAATTCTGACTCACTGGTTTATCATTACTCTTTTTGAGTAACGGACAACTTCCAATGATGTAAAGAGTTCTTACACATGACACAATATTAAATTCAGCTATACTTCTTAGTATTCCCTTGCTTATTGCAATGGAAGAAATGGAATTGTGGCGTTTGATCCGTAGACCTTCTATCTCTCTCCACTGCACCACAAAAGACACCAGGAAGTAAAATGTGATTCTCTCTGTGGGAAATTTTTTTAACCTGCTACCATGGTTTCCGGCATGCCCTCGAAAAATAATGTTTTATCTACCTTTAGGCATTTCGACATGTGCCTCTTGATTTGGGAAAAGATAAAAGATTTCTCAGAAACAGCTGCTACCAGACTATCAAAACTGCTACTTATAACATCTGGCATGTCATGCAACAACCGTGATAAATGCAGTAACTTCTGGAAATTATCTAACGAAATAGAATTGCCAGTGCTTCTCACGTTCTCTACCAAATCTGAAGCTGCATCAAATATTGCAAGCTATACTCTACCACAGAACTTTGACCTTTACAAATTTTGGAAAATACTCTCAAATCCGGAACCAAATCACCATATTCATCCAGCCCATAAGCAGTTCTCAAAATTTCTTCAAGTAATCCCAAGTTCAACATTTCCTGAATTTAAAACTACGACAACACCTCCCAATATCTCCATCATCCAAAGCTAGAAAGCCCTTAGCTTCACTAAAGGCATCTGTATCATCTGTGATCATTTTGGTAGTTAAGTGATTTTCTACAATTTCAATAAAAATCTCCACTGGCTGTCTCTGACCACCATTCACCAGACCCCCAAAGGGTTGGTTGGATGGGTGGCATAAATATCGTCATTTTATGAATCAGCTTCTTACCTGCCTGTTCTCCGTCTAACATTTTGCCGACTTTCTCCTCCCCCCGATCTTAAACGTATATATGAACAAAACCGTTCACAATACCTTTTAAAGAAATAAAAACAAAAACAAAAACACAATCCTCCCATTTCACAACTATTAACAAACACTACGGGAGCTAATCACTCTTTATACATGCCCCATTGCTGTGCACAGTCTGCTGAGGACCTACGTCATAAATTTCAAGGTTAACCCCCAAGATCTCCCCGCCAGAAGAGGGAGGAAAAAACAGAATCTCAGGGACATGACGCCCCCGCTCCTCCCCGCCCCATCCCCCGCCAGATGAAGGAGGAAAAAACAGAATCTCAAAGACATGAACACCCCCCCCCCCCCCCCCCCCCCCCCCCCCCCCCCCCCCCCCTCCACTCGCAACGCGCCAGCCAGCCAGAGGAGGAAAAAAACAGAATCTTAGAGGCATGACGCCTCCGTCTCCCCGCCCCATCCCCCGCCAGATGAAGGAGGAAAAAACAGAATCTCAGAGACATGCCCCCCCCCCATCTTCCACTCGCAACGCGCCAGCCAGAAGGAGAAAAAACAGAATCTCAGATGCATGACCCACCATTTGACATCGCAACTCCTCAGCCTCCATTCAATAATCGCTGACCCTGGGACAGAGACAAGGACTAGTCACTAAGCAGAAAAACCCCCCCACATCACATTTCATCCCCCACAGTATAATCCATTTAACACAAGGCCATGAAAAAAAATTTCCACCCCATAACAATACGATAAGATGAAAAACTAAAGGAAAAGAGAAAAATAAATAGTAAAGAAATGAAATGGAAATAAAAAAGATTAATAAAAACAACACGTATATTCTCCTTCCCCGTGTCCCAACAACCACCGACACCTACGAAACAACACCCCTACTTTAATTTGAGTTACGAAAATACAAAAATAGATCGGAACCTGCCGAACCACTCGATAATTCAACACTTCACCCAAGACACCAACCGACTGACCAACCGAATAACAACAACGCCTCACGAAAATTGCAAGCTTGCAATCCACCCCTTCGCAGCAACGAATTATCAACACCTCCAAGTAATCCCAGATGACGCCCAATTCAGGACATGTGTCTAATCTAACCACCATCACCATTCATACGTCTCTTCGGGATGAATTCAAACACGGAAGTGTCTTTCTCCACTGCCACCATCTGTTAAACCCCAACAAAAAACAGTTGGTTAACTCTTACCTGGAAAGGTTGGTAGCTGTGACCTCTCTCTCTCTCTCTCTCTCTCTCTCTCTCTCTCTCTCTCTCTCTCTCTCTCTCTCTCATGAATTTTAAAAACCTTCATTTAATCTAGTGGGTGTGAGTGTAAAGCAAACCTGGTATACAAAAATAAAATTTATTTTGCATAATTAACACGGGACAGTTTAATGAAAGATATGCTAATAGTAAGTGACTGAACCGCCGATTCAAAGCATTAATTAATCATAAGTGATAATAATTGCGAGAATCAAATCCCCGATCCCTACCCCGTCACTAAATACTCCATATCATTTCAAGGTCTGTGACTCACCAGTTTATTTAAGGAGCTATATGCCGTGACTGCCTAAGGCTGTCCATCTGTAGTGAGATAAATCATCTCCCATTAATTAACACCAGAATTCTCTCAGTTCACATCAACAGCATGACAAAAAACATTAACATATTAAGAGAAAAAAGGGAAGTAGCCACTAAAAGCAAATCACCGTCTATGTTAAAAACTCACCCTACCGTTACAGCAAAATGGAATCCGGGTCCCAGAGTTTCAGTCTTACTAGTTTGTCTACTCTAAAGAGATTGAATGGCCTTTCACTGTCACAAAAGTCTTCGACACTTAGCCATTTTCACGATACACCAACGCACGAACACTACCTTCGACACACCCAAGATTCCGATTATAGCCAGACAAAACTTTTAGAAGCTTCGGTACAGAACGCTGACGAACGTTTCCTGCACCTCTGCCCAAAATTGTCCCCATGACTTTCAATCAAGCAGCCGATGCTGAATCGCACTGAATGTGCTGAATCCGAAAATGAGCAAACATTCACCTGTGCACTGAATGACACGTTTATAATACATATATGTGTGTGGTTGGGGTTGGGGGGAGCGGCTACATGTACCGTTAAGTATTATTTACTTGAAGGTATCTAAAGCTCTCAGAGCAATTATTACCCATCATCAGCTAAAGGTGATAAGAGAACTTTGTTGCTTTGAAAGTGGAACATCAAAAGACCATTTTAAAAATGAATGGATGAAATTAAACTTTTCAAGCATAAGGTATATGACGAAAAGAAGAACGATTACAAGGGAAACAGATTGCTGAAGATTATTCCCGTGCTTCATGAATGTTAATAAACCGTTCATTTTTCCTCAGTGCTGTTATAAACGTAAAAGCCTGTACAGTATAAAGCAACATTCAGGTCTGCTTAACCTGGTAATGGCTGTGGAGTTTCTTTTCTGGTCCGTTCTCCGGGAAAACTTGATTAGATTTCCATGTACATGATTTAACAAAGTATCTCTAAGGAAGCACTTCATCCAATGCTATATTCGCAGAGCACGTCATTCTATGAAAGGACTTGTTTCATTTTTGTTTTGAGAAACTCGAATTTCAAATACCTTCAAATGCTCAGTTTCTTTTTTTCTTTTATTTTTGTGGTATTAGATGTTAGAAAGTTATGTTACAAACTAAAGATTATGCTACAAAGACACTTCGCGTCCTGAAAGAGTGTTTCTGATCCAGTGTCACATTACAAATTACTTTGAATCTAACTTAAAGAATAACATTTCCGTAATATATCATCCCAACACTTTTATACCATCATTCTTGCAATAAAAATCCCATTCCAACACTGTGCGAATACAATAAGCAAATAGATATAAACTATTTTCTTGTTTCATTATTCTTCTTCACATACAAAAGGCAACACTATTCAGGTGGTGTTGAAATAATTACGAAACAGATCGGATCGCAGTCTGAAAGAATTATTTTTTTTAATCAAAGAGAATTGAGTCCAAAAATATAATAGAATAAGCGATGAAAAAGTTCATTAGAGGAAATAAGGCACGACAATTTTATCAGTCATTGGTTTCAGATTATGAATTGTATTTCTAAAGAAGATTACCGATTATCAATTAAAGGAATAAAACAATCACACAGTTCTTACAAATTATCAGTGTGGAAAGGATTGAATGAGTAATTCCCTTGAAAAGTAGAACGGACCCAATTTTTGACTTCCTGGATTCATAGTTCATTGTTCAATCTCTCTCTCTCTCTCTCTCTCTCTCTCTCTCTCTCTCTCATCACACACACACACACACACACACGCACACACACATACACATACACACACACACACACCCTTGCACTTAGCACATATTTGACGTTTGACGTACAATGTTTCGTATCAACAATTTTATTAAATGAATAAGGTAGCATCCATTTGGTATGGGGATCTTATTTATAAATTATCACTATCAGTCCTCCTAACCTCTGCAGTTTCATGGGAATTATTTTTGCCTGGTATTTCATTTATTTCAACCGAAATACATCCGAGAAGTCACACGCACTGAACTTTGCTACTTATGGTTTCTCTCATAGAGCCTACTTCTGTGGGATGCGTTTTCCTGCTAAAACTCCGAATCTTTTACATATTGATATTGATAAAAAAAATCAAATTATATCTTTGACAGATCCTGTGAGGTGTTTTTTTGGCGATGAAAAAAAGCTTCGATATCCATACCCGGGATCATCACACGAGGATTCTAAGAAGTGCTAGTGAAAGTGATGGTGCAGTGAAAATACGGTGAACTTTGTTGTATTTATAAATAATTGCAATTTAATGCTGGAATTTACGATGGCCTGGAGCAGGGCTCCCAAAATGGGGTACATGTACTATCCCCAGTGGTACAATTGTACTCTTCAGGGGGTACATTGGACCTGAGAGAATAGCCAGTAATGCGCAATACATGATGAAATCTGCATTGAGATTGCGCAATGTCGTGTCTTTTTGTTGTTTTTCTTTCCTTTTTTAGTTAGCCATTTGTTATTCACTATTATGGAACTTTCGCGTCTGTAATCTGCACCCGTACCGAGCTTGAAAAGAGTTGTTGCATCATAATACTTAAATCATGAATTAAGTGAGGCTCTTGAGTTTAGTTTATTGGTATTATGGATAATCATAAAACATTATATGAATATGATTCATCATAATATTTCATAAATTACCTATTCAGTATAATGAAGTTATTATCATTAATATTGATATGCAGTATACACAAACAAATTTCATAATAAAGTAATATCACAATATCAATTGCATTAATTTTTTAGAGGTACACAGCAATATATAAGAATGCCCAAGAACCCCCGGCATTGTAGCAGCTGTTAAGCCCTGTGGTATAGGCTTCAGTCTAAAACTGCCTTCATGGGTAAGGGGTACCTGTGGGAATAATTTTGTTGGACATTATGGCGAGTTACGAAGGCGCGGTGAACGAGTAGTTGGATCAACCACCAGTATCAGCGCGCAAGAGAATCCCCTTGTCTTGATTGAACTTCTGTGTTTCTTGTCCTGGCAGATGGACGTCACCCCGAAAGACCAGCTAAATGTTATTCAACATCATTTTGATATATCTGATATTACAGAGGCCCGAGATGCGTTGCATCGGTTGCTATCGGAAAATTATCAGAGAATAAGTCGGCACTTACAAGATCACAATCCTAAGTTGATACTTTATCAAGCCACCGTGATAAGGTGCGTGATGGCCCAACCATAAATAGGGCGCCGCCTGTTCTTTCAATAGCACAATCACATCGGGACATTAAAAGTAGCCCCAAAGTCGCCGGGAAAATATGAATCATATTGATGCTACAAGCAACGGACTGAATAGAGGTGACACTGACCGATCTCTGCAATCATCGATCAAGAAAATGATAACCAAATTAGCGGATGACAGTGGCAGTGATGATACGGAGAGAAGGGTTGGCCGCCTCTTGAAGGATAGGGAAGGTTTTCTCCGACCACTTTCAAAGAACGACTGGAAAAATAATGGATCAAAAACTTAGATAAGAATGGGACTGCTTTAAAGACCATCCCACACCACCGAGTAAAGTTTGTCACGAATCAACATACAGATACAACTCCAGAAGTAATGAAGTCGTATATCACCAATCTTTTCCCAAATTCTGAAAATTAGCGTGGAGAAGATTACCCTCGATATCCTTCGAGTAACAGGGTTCTTCGTTTAGCCCCGATAGGAAGGTGGGTGAGAAGGGGTAGGAAGGGGATGACATGTAAAAATAACCAAACACAACAGATATTAGCATCTAATATATAGTTTTCAAGGTCGCTGAGATGAATAGGGACACTCCTGATGTCCTTAAAGTCTAAGTTCAGCCCCAGGAGGAAGAGGGTGACATCTGAAAACCACTGAAAACTACAGATATTAGGGTCTAATCCATAGCTTTTGAAGTTGCTGAGATGAATAGTAACACTCCCGATGCCCTTCAAGTCCAAGTTCAGCCCTGATAGGAATTCAGGATGAGAAGGGGTGAAACATGAAATGTCAAAAATTATGGATATTAGTGTCTAATCCATAGTTTCTGGGGTCGCTGGGATGAACAGAGACACTCCCAATGCCTTTCTGGTCCAAGTCCAGTCCCAATAGGAATGCAGATGAGAGGTGGTGAAATATAAAATGTCAAAAATGGTGGACAATGTAACTGAAGCAACTAGCTTAACAGGAAAGGGAGAGATTGAGAAGAGATAAGAAGGAGAGGAAGTGAGAGGGAGGGAGAAAGTAGAGGGGGTTTGGGGGGGGAGGGGAAAGAGAGAGATAGAGAGAGAGAGAGAGAGAGAAGGAGTTTATCGTTGTCATTTAGAGTTTACCCGGGCAATGCCTGGTTGATCAGCTAATATAAATATATATATAATAATATATATATATATATATATATATATATATATATATATATATATATATATATATATATAATATGAAATAATTAATTCCACCTAGTCATGTGCACTGCGATGAAAAATCTTATTTCTCTAACAATCCTTTTTTTATTTTTTTTTAGAATAATTTTGTTACTTGCCAATGAAAGGGGAACTTTGTTCTTTGCTAACCTCGTCTCATCATTTTTGACAATTATCGTTGTTTTGGCCTTTTAACTGAATTCAAATACAACTATTCGTCGTTATAGGTTTACTAAAAACAATAGTAGTATAGGATTTTAAGCTGCTTATACACAGACCAATCAAAGAGATAAATCGCTAAGCTCAAATAGTAGGATTATTATTAGTATTATTATCTAAGGCTTATTTGTTAATTTCCCATCGAGGGGATCATAATTGTTACAGTTCAAAATGATCTTTTTCTTATTCTTGTTCATTTTCTGATTTGAAACTTCTTTAATTTTCTAAACGATGACGTTTTCCGAATCTAGAACGGCAGAGTGAAAATCCCAAAATGCCAACTATTTACCTTTTGCAGACTCTCTCTCTCTCTCTGTCTCTCTCTCTCTCTGTCTCTCTCTCTCTCTCTCTCTCTCTCTCTCTCTCTCTCTCTCTCTTCAAAATAAAAAAGTTGAAAACTTTATGTTTAATAAAATAACACTGAATTGATTCCATTCATTCTTTATAAATAAGATAATAAATTAAAAGCCAATGAAAACCTATTGGAGTAAAGAAATAAAAAAAATGAAAGGAATTTTGAATAGAAAAAAAAATTCTTTTGATTTTTCCATATATTTTCTATATGATTAATTAATTCAATAGATCATACTAATAGCGATTTATGATTAAAAGATATATATATCGATATATATATATTAATATAGCTATATATATATATATATACATATATATATTATATATGTGTGTGTGTGTGTGTGTGCGTGTGTGTGTGTGTATGTGTATGTATGTATAACTGAATCACGAAAATTTGGAACGTGATGAAAATAAAAATAAAGGTAAAAACAACGACGGAAAGTGATAAAATGGAGTATCGCTGCAAGGCCTTTCGACTATCTTCCTTTACTAAGCATAGATTGTTTCACTTTCATTCTGATTTTTGCCTTTATATATATATATATATATCTATATATATATATATATATATATATATATGTATATATATACATATATATCTATACATATGTATGTATATACGTGTGTGTGTGAACTGCGTGTACTCGTGTGTATTATATGAATTAATATACATGCTCGTAACAATCCGGGCTTTTCCGTTGTTAACAATTTCGCAGGTAAGAGGAATGTGACGAGGACGGCTATTTATTCAACGTTCTTGTTTACAGCCAGAGTTGGATACAAACTACTTCAGCCACACGTACCCGGCTGGGGCCTGCTGTCTGTGAGTTCTAGACAGAACCTTCTAGCAGCTTCGGTTCGAAGCCTATTTTTGGGAGTGCCAACCGGATATGCGGATTAGTTTGTGGGCAGTGGAAGACGTTAGGTGAAAAGGCATTTTGTGAGATGTAAATGACTGCCAGGTAGGAAACAGTGGCAGCCGGACTTTAGAAATCCAGGCTCCGATTCCTTGCTGAAAAGAATGTTTCAAAATGGAACCGCGGCTAAATTTTGGGATGGTCCTGCAACTGCACAGACATGCATATGTAACATAGCCATTATGGGAAGTGGTCATTTATGATTTTGGTGCTTGTTAAGATGTTTGTTGGGGAGATACTCATTGATCATTAAGATCTCCTCGTTCTTTTAGCATTTTTTTTAAATTACCATGTTTTTAACTTGTTGTTTGTCAGCTTGCAGAATAACCTATTTTTGGCTAGAATAGGTTTGATTTCCACACTTAGATAAAATACGTACAGGGTTTTGCCTGAAAGAGAGAGAGAGAGAGAGAGAGAGAGAGAGAGAGAGAGAGAGAGAGAGATCCGTTGTTGGAGGGATCTTCAGCGGCGAACAACTAATGATCTCTAACTGCTGCAGGTAAGCAACTCCAGCTCACGTATAACGGGGTGTAGGGATAATGGTTTATTAGATAACTTGATAAAATGTGTAATATATATATATAGATGTTATATATATATATATATCTATATATATATATATATATATATAATAATAAAAATATATATAATTATATATAAAATGTATATATATATATATATAATATATATATATATATATATATATATAATATATATATATATATATATATATATATATATATATAAATGAATCTTATACATCACCGTGATACAATATACGCATTAAGTTACAAATATTCTTTAATATCTAATTCGCTCTACTCGGATTTAATATATTTTCAGCTATATTGACCGGAGGGGAATTTTTTAGTTGATAATGATTTCGTCGGCATACGGGCACGAACCTCGGAACCGAGATATCAGAACGTAAAGTGATGTGAGAGAGAGCGAGAGAGAGAGAGAGAGAGAGAGAGAGAGAGAGAGAGAGAGAGAGATGTATGATAGGTGTATACATCGAGGAGAGAAGCCGAACTGGAGAGAATATCGTCTTAAGACCTGCTAGTTACAGTATATAAAAGTCCTAAAATTTAAAACATTCCCTCATGGCCCAATACGAAGGAATTATAGAGCATATTCTGTCTGCCCATGCATTATAAACATTACAGTTTCTACTTATAAAGACTCATGATTTATCCAATTAATTTTTTGTAATAAAGAGGAAATAGAAGTACAGCACATATTATGTTTCCCACGTTTTCTTCATGTAAAGGTCAATTTCAACATCTACAGCATTACTGATTCTCCCACTGAAAGTAAATAACAAATGTCTGGCGATATTTATGGTATCCAGTTCCCTCATACGGCAGACTTACAAGATCTGGTCCAACTGAAGAGGTCTATATTAAGAAGTTTAAAGTTGATTCTGCTTTTGAAATTAATAGGTTTCATGGGTAATGAAAGGTCACATACCTTGGTTTTACATCTTTGATGTAGATAAATGTTGTCGCTGTAGTGAAAATGAAAAGAAGTCTTGCATTTCTAATTAATTCGTGACTGTACGTTGCATGAAATTGAAAAATGGTGAAAAATAAAGATTAATCCAAAGAAATTCATTGTTTTTTAAGGAATTGAGATCCCACTCTTGAATAGTTTCATTAAAATCCTGTAAAACCAATGTTAAAGAGAGAAGGACGGGTTTTTTTAGCTTCAAGAAAGTGCTCGTACAATCGCATCAAAGAATTGGATAACTAAATACCAAAATGCTTGAAACATCCAATGCTCTCCCTAGAAAACAAATCAAAGAAGTTTGCCCGAAGGAAGTCTTTCGCCTATCTGGAATAGCTTATAAAGCTTCAGTCAAAGTGTCCTCTGTTTACAAGACTTTTCTTTTGTTTGCATAACTTTCTCTACCGAGATACAGTTCGACACATTTCCAGAGACAGGTCTCGTGAAAAGTGTTGCCATCGGAAGACTGTTCACCCTGAGCTGTAAATTGAGTAGATTTTCCTCTGCTTGGGAAGTAAAATAAGAAATAAAAGCAGAGTAAAGTGAAAGGAAAATACAATAATATTCTTTGGGAAAATATGGCTTTCTCATTTTTTCTCGTGCCAGAGTCCACAGGTTTTAGTATTACTGTTATTTGCAACGTTGACAATGCTTCAGACTGTTTATTACGTTAATGTTTATATGTTTGACAAATAAATTCTTTTTCATATTGTTATTTTCTGAAACAAACCATAAATTTCTTCTAAGTGAAATACAAAAACAAATACGAGAGAATAAATGATATACATAAGACGAAATTCTAGTAGAGAAGAGAAAAGCCTTTTATCGAATGAGGTACCAGATAGTGCTGGCCTTGTTAGTCAAAGAACGAACGTCTTATTTTCATTACGTTTTCCTGCTTCTTTCTGCACATTACTCGCAGAGATGCAACTCAAAGGACACTCTTGACTGTGTGTGTGTGTGTGACTGTTAGAGAAAGAGAGAGAGAGAGAGAGAGAGAGAGAGAGAGTTCCCATTTGACCTTAACAAATTAGCCTCTTCATCTTACCACCAAGTTTTATATCATTTCACATTAGCTCTAAGAGAAATGAGGCTATGCAAATGCTACAGCAGCAATGTCAGACAAGCGTTCTGTAAAGAAATACAATGGAAGTGTTATCAAACGTAGTTTGTCAGGCAATTAATATTTCAGGAAAAGAAGTTAATCGAAGGCTGATGGCTATTTCAATAAAGAATGTCCCTTGAAAGGTCATCTAATTCAGGACAAATTGGCCTTGCCCATCGTTTGGTAATCTTCAAGGTTTATGGTAACAATACCGACAAGTCTGTACTTTCAACTTTTTTATTTAAGTTTCAGTGCCACTACTACAAATATATGAAACTGAAGTGTAAGTTCCACCTTCTGTAATTCCTGTCATCGAATTGTTTCTTCGAATCCCTGTTACAAGAGTAAGTTTCATTTTCAAATTCAATTTTGAATTACCTTCATTTCTCATCTTCAGCCGGGAGTAAATATTACCTCTCTGATGATTTTGATTTATGAATTTTACATCAAGAGTTTTCTATACAGAATCGGCATCTGGTGTAGACGTAATACTTGACTCGTATTATTCACTTCGCTTTTGTTTTCCTTAAGTGGCTCCTGGCCTATATCAAAGAATTGCGTATAGTTGTTTCCAGAGATATTCAGAGAGAGAGAGAGAGAGAGAGAGAGAGAGAGAGAGAGAGAGTATACCTCCAAAAGATAAAGTCGCCGTTTCTACGATGATAAAAGTTACCGGAATGAAAAATATTGTTAGAAGGAATTTTTCCATGTTCAGCTTTTATGAGAATCGAGGAAGGAAATAGTGATAATATTCTATAAAAATCATTTGAGTAGAAGGTAGGCATTTCACATCCCGGCCAGGTTAAAGGTGACATCTCGAAGTAATATTCCGTGTTTTTGGCCGAAGGGCCTTGTGACTTTATGCCCTTATCTAATGAAGGCCTGACGCCAAAATGAACAGGGTCTTGAATGAAGAGAAGAGGATCCTCAAGGAGGAACGGTTGGCAACCTCTTGAAATTATATATTTTTTTTTTAATTGGGAAGGACATAATTCCTTTCCGAGAGTAGTTTGATAAAGAACTATACGAAACGAAGTATATAATTTTTTGCTTGTAATGAATAAAACCTAGTAAACAGTCCGTGTATAAATTCTTCTTGCTTGAAAAGCTTGTGCCATTTTGATGGAAATTAATGTTATGAAGGAACTCATAAAACCATGAAAACGGCAAACTGTCGCCCTATTTTGTCTTATCAAACAAATAATATTAGGAAAATAGGTTCATTAATGTTTAAATCAAACCGTTATCAGATTTTGTTACCACAAAGATGCGCTAATAAAACTTTCACGTCGATTTCCCTAATATTTGGAAAAACTTTTATCTGAAACATATTCTCAAACCGAGATCAAAAGTTTGTAATGTAATAAGATATGATACAAGAGGCTATTTGATAAGTTGAAGATTCATTGCAAATCTACATCAGACAGAGAAAATATGATAAAATACGTTGAATAGCAAAAACAATGGAAAACCATAAGAATTTTATTAAAATGGCAGATTCATGGACTTGTATGAATGTGTCGACACAGAAGGAAAACGAAACACATGCACACGTCGGCAACTTACCGCACACACACCATGAACAGGTTAAATAAAAGTTAAAGTTTACTGATATTCCTAACCAGTGTTCCGTACGATTATCCACAGATTCGCTCTCCACTTATAGTCGATGACTTGTTCCCAACATAGCAGTATTTGTGTCATGCAAGTGTTAAGTTTCCGATATGTGTCTATGGGGTGTCTTAGGGAAATGTGGAGCCCCATGAGATCCATTTTCCAAGGGACTTGCCCAAGTAATGTGATTTATTTTCTGTGAGAGGGGCTACGCGAAAATTTAGTGGGTTGTGGAAAAGTGTCATAACTTCAGTAGACATAAAATACATTTATTTTCAAATCCAAAATTTTATAAGAGATAAATTTTAGGAACATAATTTCTTCATAAAAGATGCAGGTAACACATTCCGTAGTGGATTTGCGCTTTGCTTGCATCTGAAAAATTCAAAATTTTGAATGATTTTGACAGAAAAGACCAACAGTAAGTAAAATACTACGCAGAAGGATTTAAGCGGTTTTATTATAGGTATACTGCTGCAATATCATTTACAAAGTATAACAAGGAAAATATTTCAAACAACTGACCAGCCAAATATTTCGTTGATTTCAACATCAAAACACATCCGAGTAAGAATGATCTAAGGCATTCAATCAATCTTTTCTTCAGCATGAAAATCTTTCCTTACCTGTTTCATAACAAACCAGTTCTGTCTTTCAGTAAGGTGTTGAACGTTCTGGCATAGTCACATGGAAAAATTTAAAATTCTATTCTTACTATTCAAAAAGTACCTCCGTAAGGTAATATTTACAAGCTAGAAAAGTATCAAGAGTTGTTCTCTGAATCTAAGAAAATATTCAACATTTTACATCTATCCAAAAAAAATATAGACAGCGAAAAGTTTGTGATTCAAAATAGTCATTTTGGTATTTAGTGAGATTCTTTGATGACTTGGTCAACAATGCTAGTCCTACTCAACTCTGAGCGGAAAAAGAAAAAAAAAAAAAAATATTTTTGTAAAAAAACTTGTTTGTCATTTATTCATACAGTCATTTCTATTTACCATATTCTTTAAAGAATAAAGTTCATTTTCTCAACAAATTTCCTCAACAAAAACCATATTTTAGTCTTCAACTGGAAAAATAGTGGTGCGTTGAAATTTCTCTGAATTTATAATTTTATGTTGTTGAAAATATTTAAGTCCTATTAAACTATTTCAGTCAAATTAAAAACTTTTGAACATTCAACATCGCTATTTGAATATATGCTAGAGATCAAGTTTTTCTTGGTTAGTTTTACATGCTTCTAACTAATATAATTTTGTTTAGCCATTTTCTTTTCTTGGAATAACAATACTTGTTTCTCTTTATGTAACGGAAATAATTATCGCCCTAAGTATTTAGGGACTATTTGCATTCGCTTTTAACTCTTTTATTTCCGCTTTTCTCGTTTGCCTCTGATTCCATCGCTGTTGACTCTGGGAGAAGAGGACCTCTCATGTCTCTGCTGCTTGTAACTCTTGTCTGAGTCTGCTGTTCTCTTCAGACATAACCTTTATTTGGCTTCAGACTTCTAACGCTCGACTTCTTCCGACGTTTTTTCTGCCTCTGGAATGTATTGACGACCTTTCGGCGAATTGGCAAGGCTCTCTTTCTCTCTCTCTCTCTCTCTCTCTCTAGTTCCCATGTAATGAAATATATTTCGATTAAAGATTTCTTTGCGAAGGCTGAATGAAAAAATGAAATCATACGAACAACTCAGTCCTTAAAGTGACGAACTTATAAAAGCAGATAAAGTAAGATTAAGATGAATGGCAAAGTCCTCTGAACGGTTTTTCGCTTACTCGGGGAGTAATCTTACAAACTACTTTGTTGTTGCTGTTGTTCTTGTTGGGACGGTGAGGTTAGGAAAGCCCTTTGGAAAACCGAAATAGGTCTGAAAAAGGTGTTTTGCGATGAGTTAAAGATGCAGGAATTTTAGGGTAAGATATTTAGGATTTGTTTTATTACAATGAAAATATAAAAAATTAATAATGTGCATGTTAAACAGTACAGAACAATTATTTATAATGAAATATAGCATATTTATTCTTAGTTTCGTTGGCGAAGCAATGCGCTATTTGACCGTAGATTTAGCCCTTCCCACGAGAAAGTAAGCTGGAGTTTGGATCACGCCTTGTTGCATTTGTCATTAAATCAGCACATACCAATATTTCCATTTCTCTCTTTTTACTTATATACCAGAGAATAACGAACCATGCCAGCATTTCCCCTTCCCCTTCCCACTGACACACTCAAGAACGACGAAATTCATCAACCAACATAAGGGCAATAAATTTTACGCTTTTTGTGAAAATGATCCATTTCAAGTAGTAATGCACAAATTTATCATTCGTTTCAACTCATTTCTATAAATTATTAGTCGTTCCCATCCTTCAACCTTTAAAGTTCCTTCCGGACAGTATTTTCTAATACTCATTTCAGTTCATGGAAAGACATTTTCTGCAGGAAAACAAGGATCATTTTCCACGAATTCTCAACGAAGTGAATGCTGACCGTAGCGGAGCACAAATAAGAAGAATAATCAAGGATTGGCAACAATCTTGTAACGATGCATCTCGCGGTGGTCTCTGGGACAGGTTCTTTTTACGAGGAAACTCGAATTCTTGATTTTCTGAAACAAAGCAGATTCCTAATTTAAATTATTTTAAAAAAACAAGTTTAATTCATTTCTAGATTAACATGACAAACTGCCAAATATTACGTCAGATCTTTCAGACAATAGTCGTAAACTATTGGGCAGGATTTACTGCTTATTTTATATTAACCTCACGTTCACCTGGGGTCGCTCTGACGATGATTTTCAAGCTCTGATTTTGCACTAATTTGTCTTGTATTTCTTGTCAGATTTGAGTGACATGACAAAACATATCACAGGAAAATAAAGAGAAGCAGTAAATCCTGCCCAATGTTAATCACTTTTGTCTGAAAGATCTGTGCATTATTTATCAGGCATTTGTGTTGGCTGTCAAGAACAACTTCTAGACAATTTAACACATGAATTTTTGACAGCTTTGAGTTTTGATATCTTTGAGCTCGTCCGAGATCGTAATGTTTTTCTTTTTTTACGTAATATTTAGCAGTTTTTCATTTTAATCTAGAAGTGAATTAAATAATTATTTTAAAAAATTCTACTTCTATCTCATCGCAAGAGAACATATTTTATGCATAATTTAAATAAAAACTCTTTGTTTCAGAAAATCAAGACACCGTCGTCTCTTGCAAATGATGTTCTTGAAAGGAGAGAGTTGGATTGGAGAGCGGTGTCTCCCTCGTTGATATACATATATATATATATAAATATATATATATATATATATATATATATATATATATATATATATATATAGTATAGAAGATAGATAGATAGATAGATAGATAGATAGATAGATATATATATATATATATATATATATATATATATATATATATATATATATATATATATATATATATATTTCGTTAAAAGCAATTGCTTTAGTGGCCATCAATAAGTTTCTTGCAGGTATCTTCATACCGACGAAGTTTTTTCCGATTCTCGTTCGTCATTTCTGGTGAAAAATACGCAGACTTCCTTCTTCCATTTACATTGAATTTTGTCACGACAGCTAGTTTCTTTCGGCCTTATGGCATTATCAAGGCGACTACTGATTTACAATGTGACCTTTCGGCCTATTTATTTCATCGTGTGGGAGGTATGACCTTGAGGTATGGGTACTGGTTAGTCTAGGGATTAACACCTTAAGGGCGTTGTTTTGGATACAAAGAACATAAGGACATATGTAGTATGACAATAAGAGTGAAAGTTTTAAACAGTGGTTAAATAAATATTCAAAATACAATGCCATGTGCTAGAGTTTCCTTAAATGTATGTTTTAAAATTTAATATGTTACATGTTGGTTTTTAGATAAAAATTACAAAATTACATATAGGAATGAAAATGAATATAGAAATCTAAATACAGGAATAAAAATATATGTATATATTTTATAGCATGCATAAAGGTACAAGAGATAATTTCTGTTTATACATAAATGTGTATGATTTAATTTGAGTGAGTGAGCGTGCGTGTGTGTGTGTGTGTGTGTGTGTGTGTCCCCAAATGGTATACGTTGGTTAACGGCTGCTGATTCGTGTTGGGCGGGTCTCAGCGACCTGAGCAAGGATGTTACTTGACTTTCGCTGACCCTGGGTCTTCTCATGTCTTCCAAGGGGCGCGATGTTCTCGGTGGATTGGGGTGCGCTGTCTGGTAGAGATGGCTTCCTGTCGTGAAACCTCTATGTAATGTTGATGGATGGCCCCTTGATTTCTATGAGCCAGCAGACGTCTCCGAAGGGTCGTTGTTGTGTGCCCGATGTAGTTTTGGCTGTGAGGTTTACACACCCCCTCTGGACAAGTAAATTTGTAAACTACATTCGTGCACATCTCCTTCGGTCCCCCCGGAGCGGTGCTGTTCTTCATTATTAAGGCTGCTACAAGGTTGGGCTTATTATATATCCTGAGGCTTATTTTATGGTAAGGGGCTTTTGGAGTTACGCCTCCGTTTATTATCCCGCGTAGCGTGCAGCAATCCTCCTTGTATGCAGACAAGGAGGATTTGGAAATTAATTCACAAATGCTAAACAACAATAAAATTTGAAAATTCTAAGAAAATGCTAATTAATTAAAGTCTTAAATTCAATTAAATTGGCAGTAATTAATTAATGAAAACAATAAGTTAATCAAATTGTGAATGTATGTGAAAACAACAGAAAAATGTGGAAATCAAAATTGCAAAACCAGTAAGAAAGCATTAATCACACAAAACATATATATAAAAAACACTTCAATAAGAAAAATGGATAAATGCAAAAAAAGAAAAATTACTTCAATAAGAATAATGGATAAATCCACAACAAATCATTTTAAAAATTAAACAGAACATAAAAAATTTCCAATGTGTAAAAAATTAAATAGTCATAAAAAAAACCACTGTAAATATGTTTTTTAAGTTTCACCAAACAACTGTAAATCTGTTTTTAAGTTACAACTTAAAATTTGTAATAACTCTTTACCTTGGTACCATTTATGTTTCTGCTGCAGCTAGCTTCAAAAATTCACCATTTTAAAAACTTCACCATATACCAAATAAGGGGCCATTACACACTTGTGCAATGTTTCTTCAGATTCCACAATAAGCACTAAGTAATATTAAATAACGCTAAGAATTACCAAATCCAAAATTTACGAGTGACCAATCACTAATTATAAAATCTTTACGTTAATATGAAATCGAAAATCTCTTGCGCTGAGAGAGAGAGAGAGAGAGAGAGAGAGAGAGAGAGAGAGAGAGAGATAATGATCTCCTTACCCCAGGGTTTCAAATCTCAGAATGACAACACTTCTCTCTTCGTATGGAAGCTGGTCATTGGCCTCGTCTAAAATGGTTGGGCAAACGATTTTGGGAACAAGAGACAGCTAATATCATAAAAATTCTCTTTCAAAACAGTAAGTGAGAGAAAGTGAGATTACAGTCATAAAATAACATTTAATATCACATGATTTAAGACAATGAAAGTCTTTTAAAGTAAAAGATATGATTATAGAATTTTCTCGAATGAAATTAAGTTTCGTCATTTCCTTGAGTGACATCACGAACCTTTCCACTTCAAAATTAAAGTACTTACGAGTCAACAAATTCTCGTTTGACAAATCGAGAGATAAAAGAGTTAATTTACCAGTAATTTTAGATAGTTTTCAATTCAAAAGCATCTTTAACTACTTATATGAAATGAAAGGTATCAGACGTATTTGAAAAGTTTTAGTTAGTACAGAGCCATCTATACGAAAGATGATGCAATCTTCATGTGGTTTTTCAACAAAGACACAAGTCTGAAACAAGTCACGAGTGTCGCATGATTGTTTAAAAAAAAAAAAAAAAAAAAAATTTCAATTGGAACCACGCAGCCTCAAGTGGTGACAGCTATTTTCCTGCTTCAAATTGACAACGCTATGTTCATTTTTTTCTCATTCTACGTTTATTTCTTAACTTTTAAACTTTTAAATTATGTAATGCAAAATCTGAACATACATTATTAGAACATACTAACTCAATGAAACAAACAAAGGAATCTGAAAATATTGCAAACAATTTTACAATACTTCATACAGTTACAGAGAGGATGATATGGCAGTCCGGAAGCAACAGTATATATATATATAATATATATATATATATATATATATATATATATATATATATATATATATATATATATATATATATATATATATAATATTATACTATATATATATATATATATATATATATATATATGTGTGTGTGTGTGTGTGTGTGTGTGTATGTATGTATGTATAATAGATAGATAGATACAACAGCATATACTATATATCTATTATATTCTAAATCTAAAGGTCACTTTTCACTAGATCAAAGACGTAAGTTTAAATATCCACAAGCAGTTCTAACTTCTCGATTTGTTCACACTTTAGAAACGTTTGTCTAAGCCTATAAATGAACAATATTTACACACGAGATACATATATTATAGGCTTAGCAGTGACATGCGTTTCCAAAGTGTGAAAAAATCGAGAAATTAGAATTTAATGTGGTTATATGTATATATAGGGCTGTTGCCTTGTATAATAAGGCGCCCTATGAGGTAATGTTAGACTTGCGATAATCTTACGCTAAGTCGGTTGGTATTGCACTTCCATATTCATGGGAGTGTCTTGGGGTTTGTAGATCACTTACGAAGTCGGTATTATCTTCTTGTTTATGACGACGATGTGTTAAAACTCATGATGATTCGGTGAGGGGAGGTTTTTGTAGAAAAACACGAAGTATAAAAATTATATATATTCTTCTGAAGTTTTACATGGTGAAGATCAGGTATGATTGTACAAGTCTTCTAATGACGATAGCTTGATCGCTTCTGCCAATGATGATGGCTAATTCTATTCTCTCTACATGATAAAGCTTAGGTAAAGAGGTACAGGTCTTCTAATGACGATAGCTAACTCTATTCTGCCTGTCTAGGCCATCTCTGTTACAAGTTATGAAGGAACAGACAGTAGTTCGAACATATGAACATACATACAAATGACATAATTACATACGAACACACAATCAAATGAGACACGCTACAGATCACGTAGGCCGTTTGAATTATAGGTCGCGGTAGTTGTCTCAAGCAGGGAGCTTGGACTAGAGTTTATAAACAAATGAATGACTACAGGTGACGGCATGTTATCTTAGCCTACTTTTATTGTATACGTCATCTTTAGCGTCTCTAGTCTGATCACATTCCTGCAAGCAATCTGGTTGACCTCTTTAGTTTTAGTCTTTTTATATATATATAGATTAACATTCCATATTTTTATTATGTAAACACTTACATTAGCTCGGTCAGCTACCAAAACCAACTACTGAATATTACACAAACTTGACTTGCATTTGACTTATAGGAGTGTGATACAGACACTATGTGAATATATATATATATATATATATATATATATATATATATTATATATATATATATATATATATAGTAAAGTAAATAAAAATTCATGGTGTACATGAATTGATTCAAGTAATAAAATATAAAACAATGATATTGGTAAATAATAGTGATCACGTGATATATAATGATACAGTTTTTTCACTTCATCTCATTAAGATACATATGCTACAGAAAATACTTATGTACTCTGACAATTGCATAGAATGAAGATTAACATAATAAAAATCATATTTTAACTGATAAAAAATTTCATAAACAAATGAATGACTACAGGTGACGGCATGTTATCTTAGCCTACTTTTATTGTATACGTCATCTTTAGCGTCTCTAGTCTGATCACATTCCTGCAAGCAATCTGGTTGATCTCTTTAGTTTTAGTCTTTTATATATATGGACATCTATTTTTTTGTATTATGTAAATTCACATATATATATATATATATATATATATATATATATATATATATATATATATATATATATATATTATTTATTTCAACGAGGGACACCTCTCTCAAAGCCAATTCACTCTCCTTTAAGCAAGAACGTCATTTTCAAAAGAAGTTAATGGTCAAATCATTTCCTATCGCAATCAACATTAACTGACCGCCATAGAGAATTTGCTCCATACAAAGCTCTTGTTATTCTTTAACTCTGTGATCTTTCATTTCCCTTCCTAGACCTTGTGACTTTGCTGAAACTCTTTCCAGTTCATTCGCCACCCTTGGAGACAAGCCTCATTTGTATGGATCGCACTCAGTTAAAAGGCCCCATCCCCAATACAAACGATACAATCGCCGGATTCGGTCATCTGAACCGGGAGTGAATCTACTGTTTATGGGATTCTCTTCTGACAAAGTGGGCCGAGTCCATCAGCCTCTACGAGAAACTTGTAACCTGCTGTTGCCAGATGTGTGGCTTCCATTTTAGTTCAGTAGACCCGAAGCCTCCAAGTCTATGGCATGATCTAAGAATTTACTTCAGTCCAACGAGGCACTGAAGAGGCAACATGACAGCTACATTTGCCAAATGAGTTTTGGAAGGACCTTGTTGTAGGAAAGCAAAATTAGGCTTATGATTAAATAGTCGGAAAATTACAGAAGGATGTAATGTAATCATTATGATTCCTTATTCTCTGTGTCTGCAAAAAACGAGGTAGCCACTTTCATCCTGTGCCTGTGTAGATTTGACACCTATCACAGCTCCCCATCAACAAAATATTGTTGGGGACATGACTCAGTGGTATTTGAGAGAGAAAGGTATATGGTGGTATTTATAAACTCTACATTCGCCTTGGAAGGGCAGAATGTTGAGAGAATAACTGGGAAGACGAAGTATGCCATGGAAGTCTCACTCAATAGAGCATTGTTCAACGAGGAACCGGCAACAACTCTAGTTAAAGAGGCCGAGTGCGTCATCAACAACCACCCTCTTACTCACTGTGCTGACACCTGCGAGGATGAGGTTCTCAGTCCGTCACATCTCATACCAGGCAGGACCATCCAGTTGCTGCCTGCCACAGCTCTAAATGAAAGTTTACACGATACTTTCAGAACTAAGAGGATTTGAGCTGAACGCTTCAAGTGTTCAGTAGAACTGGCAAATGAGAGTAGTGATTACGTGGGGAGTCCATGACAATCTGGAAGACGTATGCTATGGTTCTGATTTGAAATGATGATGCTATTTGCTTTGTTACGTGTCCTTTATTGTTTGAGGAATGCAACTATATTTTGCACCTTTCCTGTTAACAGACTTGTGGCTATAAAGATTTGCTTAAAGCAACATAGTTAAAAAAACTAGAATTTCCTGAAAAGGACACTCTTGATGACTCAAAAGGTCACTTCATTTACTCTTCTAGCTGCGCTGTGAACTGGACGTGCTTTCATGTGTCCCAAGCGACCATCTGATAGAACGTTCGACCACGAAGCTTTAGGTTAATTATAGTCATTCTAACCCAGTTTAATTGAAGCTTATCTCAAATACTGTCTTGTGACACGTTCAGAAGTAGCACACCACGGGTAAGCCAGATGGGCAAAATTCTAGGGCTCGATTTAATTACGATATTAGTGAATTCGTAACAAAACTAACGTAACTCTTTCAATATACATATATATGTTATATAATATATTAATATATATATATATATATATATATAATATATATATATATAATATAATGAAAGAGATCCTCACGTGAAAATAAAGTTGGAGAGCAACCCGAGACTTTCAACTTTTTACACAAGAAAGCAATATGAGGTCACAGCTATCGATAATGTCATATGGTCATAAAACTTCTTATATGATACTCTGATATTTCTTGCATTTCACAATTACTTTAAAGAAAAAACATATATTAATCCTATCCTTTTCCTTTTATGCTATGCTTTCTCTCTCTCTCTCTCTCTCTCTCTCTCTCTCTCGTCTCTCTCAACATTTACAATAAGGGACTGTTATAACTGCGGGGAACATAACCAAGACAATCAAATTGTCGTTATGACCATAGAATCAAACGTGATAATGTTATAACTATGGTCACAAAAGTCGTATGTGCAATGTCAACGATTATTAGGTAATAGGTCACGAAGAAAGCGCCGTCAACTCTGCAAGGCTAGTGCCTAAAAAAGTGAACCTCTAACAATTAAGTGTTTAAATGCTCAGTCATTACTTTGTCATTTCGAAGCAATAGAGTATATGTTACAGGAAGAAGATATTGACAATTTTTGTATTTGTGAGACATGGCTTGACCCTTCATTAGATGATAAATTTAGCAAAATTCTCAAATGTAACATTGTCAGATGTGATGCTGGACGAGGCTCAGGAGTGTGTATGTACATTCGTGAAAATCTGAAATTCTCAAAAGTAGATAATACTGACACTGAAGGTTCTGAGGGGAAAGAGGATCTGTGGTTTCAGGTTCAACTCAGAAAATTCCTTCCTTCATAATTGGCTGATATGCCAACACCCCAAGGCACCTGCGGCATTTTTTCATACTTAACGAACGGTTTTAAGAATATGTGTTTGAAAAATAAGCCTGTTTTAATCTTCAGCGACTTGAATAATAACCTTTTAGCGAAGGGAAATCATGTTTCTAGAATTATAAAGAGCCTGAACCTGAAGCAAGTCATTGACAAACCAACGCGTATAACTGAGAGGTCCTCTATCTTGTTGGATGTTGCCATTACAAACAAAGTGGAAAAGATAGTGAAAGCCAGTGTAATGCCAAGCCTTATATCAGATCATGAAATGATATCTATAATCATGAATGTTAGAAACCTAAAGCTCAACCGGAAATACGAACGTTCAGAAGCCGTAAAAATTATAACGCTAATATGTTCTGTGATATGTTGATGAGTAAAGTGTCAACTTTGAACGACATGCTTAACACTGATAATGTAAACATTCAAGTTGGCATCCTTAGGGTAGTATTTAATAGTTCCCTTGATCAGTGCGCCCCAGTTGTAACGGCTGAAATAACTTGGATTAATGATAACTTAAAAAAGTGTATAGCAGAAAAAAAGGAATTACAATTTAAACTTAGAATCGACAGGGCTAACCAAGCTCTGTACAAGCAATTCAAACGGACTAAGAAACAAGTGGAACAGTGCCTAGGCACTGCTAAGAAGAACCATTTCAGAAACGAGTTCAATAAGAATAAAGAAACATGATCCCTGGTTTCACATACAGTGATAATAATAATAATTTTCGATGACCCTCTCAAGGCGGCGAAGGATTATAATCAGTATTCTGCCACTGTAGAAGAAACAGCTTTTCGAAAATCCCAAGAAGGTATGGTGAATGAAATAACACTTGAAGAGAGAGAAAATAGCAATTTGCAATCTTTCCCAAAATATCCCCGATTTTCGACCTCAACCTGTGGCCGACGTTCACACAGTTTTTGTTTTAGCATTCAAAGAGTTACGTGAAACAAATTCGCATGGTTCAGATGGCATTCCATATAGTATTTAAAAAGATTCCCTTCCTGTTTTGATATTTTATATTACAATTATCATTAAAATGTCCATTGTTACCGGTTTATTCCCAGAACTTTGGAAACACCCGCATGTCATTCCCATATTCAAAAGTGGCGATGTCGACGAAGTGGGGAATTATCGTCCCATTTCATTGCTCCCAATTCTGTCAAAACTCTTCGAAAAAATTATTGCCAGCCAGCGTGTATTATTTTTGGAGAGTAATAACCTATTGGCAAATAGCCAGCACGGTTTTAGAGCTCAGTTATCAACTGAATCTACGCTTATGAAGGTTAATGAATATATTTATGAAAACATCGACAACCAAAAGATATCACTCCTCTAACTACTCGACCTTTGCAAGGCCTGCGATAGTGTGTCTCACCCAATCTCATACACAAATGTAAACAATTGCATATTGATGAGCTTTGGTTTGCAGGACTACTTAACAAACAGAGTTCAGTCAGTAAGAATTGGCTCAGTTTTGTCATCTCCTAGGGCGTAGGTCACGGCGTGCCACAGGGGTCAATCTTAGGGCCTATGCTGTTTCTCATCTATATTAAGGACAAGGCAAAGCACTAAGTACTAAAGTGCATTTGATTCAGTATGTAGATGACTGTCAGATAGTAATATCTGGAAATATTAATGAACTTGAAGATTTACTGAATCGGGCTGAAGTCGCTCTAAAAGAAGCAAAAAGATATTCTCAAGTGAATGGCTTAAATGTTAATGTGAAAAAAACGCCCGTGTATATTTATAGGATCACGCCAGTTAATATCTAGATTACCTCTTCAAACTGTAACTATACTTTTTAATGAGACACCTATCAAGCAATTCTCACACGGTAAAAAGAGCCTAGGCGTCCTTATAGACCAATATATGTTATTTGATCACCACATCAGTCACGTAATAAAAAAAGTAAATGGTGTCTTATTCTTTCTGAACTGCATAAAACATAGGTTAGATACATCTCGCCTAACATTAATAGTCGTTGGCCTTGAGCCTAATCAACTACAGCATCAAAATCTGGGGAATGACAATAAAGAGCAAATAGACCGGGTTCCGAAAGTTCAGAATTTCACAGCTAAAAATAGCTCATGGCGGGGCTAGAAAATATGATCTTGTGACACCAATTTTCAAAGAGTTAGAGTGGATGGATATTGAAACTAAAATAACCTTTGACCTCTGCTTGTTTAGTTATAAAATTTGTAATCGTTCAATTCCCGACTGGCTTTTTGAATTCCTCACTGTGGGCGATGTACAAGTAAGACCTACTCGTCAGTCGAACGACTCCTTTATAAGACGAACAGCTACTGACATGGGAGCTAATCAATAGTGATTAAGGGGCCAAGTGTCTGGAACAACATTCCAACTAATATAAAGATTGCACCTGCAATCAAGCTTTTCGATAAGAAATTGAAATCATATTTCCTTGTAAAATAAACCATAGTGAGGGAAATGTAATAATAAGTGTTTGCCTTTCTCCTGAGTTTTGGTTGGCGGTTTTTGTTTACAGTTTTACTGTGTTGTTCTTTTGTTGAGTGGGTGATTTTGTTCAGAAAAGCGTGTTTGTATTTTGGGTCGGTCTTAATTATAATCTCAGTTATATGATAAAAGATAAAGTTAGTTTGGTGTCAGGTCGCAATATTAAGTTGTAATGCCTTTTAAGCTTTCACATCAATTTTGCTTTTAACAGCCATCTCCTACTTGGTTTGTTTTCATACTTAGATCATCTAGTGTTGTGGAGTGTGTTTACCCAGTTATGGGTATCATTAATATATCACATTGTAACGGCAATACCTATGTATTCAGATTTTTTTAGATTTTAGGTTCTGAAAGATTTTAAGTTCTGAAGTTTTTAAGATTTTAAGTTCTACGAAGTCTTGTCAGTAATTGAACCATTTTGTACTTCTCATTTATTGTACATATTTCTAATTTCTCATTATGTACACATTTTTAACAATGACGTAGAAAAAAACATTGCAAAATGGGAAATAAAGTTTTTTATTTGATTTTGATTTTATTTCTCTCTCTCTCTCTCTCTCTCTCTCTCTCTCTCTCTCTCTCTCTCTCTCTCACTGATGAGATGCTGATAATTTACTGTATTGTCGGCATTATTTTAAAGATCATGATATTAGTAAATATCATTTATACTGTGCATGCTTGTCTCTCTCTCTCATCTCTCTCTCTCTCCCTCTCTCTCTCTCTCTGTGTTAATCTACGAGACCTCTTGACATTTATAACGACTCTCAAATGCTTTCCCGTAGAGCATACTTAATTAATTAATCTTAATGATTCTTGCCCCTGAATTTAATTTAGTGGAATTAACGGGTCTTTTAATACAAAGAAGTGTTACTGTTAATGTTTGAAGAAACTTAAGAACCACATGCGTAATGAGAGTGACAGGGAAGGAACTAATTACTCTTCTCTATGAGTTAGGAAAAGAAGCACTACAGGATTCTAATTCTTTAAGTAAAGAAAATTGGACGTTGTCGACGGAAGAACACTGCATTTTTTTTTTTTTTTTTTTTGCACTGTAAAATTTAATCTAAACTTTCTTCCACAGTAAAAAAGAGAATCCATATATATATGTTCTTTCCTCGGCATTTTTTCTCGTTTTAATCACAGTAAAAGATGATGGGAAAAAGAAGTTTTTTTTTTAATTCATACTCCACAATCGACCTTGGGAAAGCACTGAATGTAATAAGA
>NC_061107.1:47134333-47144333 GCF_015104395.2 Macrobrachium nipponense | reverse complement strand
CACCCTTACATAAATGCATAGTTCCTCCTTGTCAGTCTGATCTAATACGCTAGCCACTAACAAGCTCACTCTCCTCAGGGAATAAGTTAGGATTTATTCTAAAACTATTTCATTTTTGCATTGAGCAATGATCCGTTAGGAGAAGTACTTTGCTTCATTGATCCTAAGCAGCTTGCTAGTGCAGACCTTCACCACAAAAGGGAGCAAAATGCCTGCCTAAAGGAGAGCTTTTACGAATATTGCAGCTATTTTGTTAACGAATGAAGCAAAGAAGCTAGTACATGCCGCAGAAGGAAATTGGTTTGGCCAGTATTTTTTTTCTTCTTGACTCGTTTTATTCTCTCGCCCGCACATTATCATCGGCTCAGTAAATTCCTTGTCTCTTCAACTCAAACAGTGTATCAACCATCTCGATATGTAAATACCTTGACAATGCATAACATAATTCTCAACCAGTTGATGGCAATTGTGAGGATGAGAAATGGATTTCCCTCCAACTTCTGTATTTATTCCATCCATCCATAGAAGGTGTAATCTCAGTGTTTAGTCCTTACCTGGAATTGTCTCATTCCAGGCATGTTATCGATGCCGTTACTAGCCTAGCCTTGCTTCTGTGTTCCCGATTGCCTGTTGAGTTCCGTCCTGACAGGGCTGATAGAATTAATTGCCTAATTGGCATTAATTGTAAATGACCAGCATTCGCAATTTTAATGTTATCCAATTTACTCAGTTCATTGTTGTTGTATAAATTCAAGTTAATGAATTTAGTATAAGTGGCTAGTTCCCTTGGTAATTTTCTTCCATGTTGTGAGTGTAAAGAATAAATTACTGTTAAGAAACCCCTTTTCACTTGGTGACTTGCCACCTACTTACTTAATCCTTGCATTTTTATTAATAATGCGGGCTTACGAGGTGTTTTGTAAAGGCCAAGATAATTAATTAACTTAAAGTACAATGTACAGTCCCCCCCCCACCCCCCAAAGAAAGGTCCATATATATATATATATATGTATATTATATATATATATATATATAGTATATATATATATATATATATATATATATATATAATATATCATGTGTGTGTGTGTTCTTACGGAGTTTGCCTGTAATTTATGTATAAAATATTTTTATCTTTCTTTTTCCCGTATACAAGAGATGACAATGTTAAAGTATCATTTGCATAAGTTTGTATCTGTTAGATCTGACAGTTAACAGCGTATTTTAGATCATTCTTTTAAGATCCGTTACATAATTCAAGCAATCATGTGACCTTTGTTACCATGTGGATGTTTAGTCTTGTATCTTTGTTTTTTTTCGCATACTGATCTGTTCAAATTAAGACGGACGCCCAGGCATGTGAACCATTGTGTTGTTGGAACGGGCAGTATTGCATCAGATTGCATCATCTTTAGTCTTACATAGGAGAGCAAGCACTGTTGATTACGTCATCTAGATTCTGGTCGCATTATCGACAGTCCCTAAGTCAAGTCATGTAGCCGAGGATTTCACGGGTGATTTGCTGGGAGAAGGCAACTGCATCCAGCCATGTGATAATTACGTCATCCAGTCTGAACCTTGTCACGTACAGCCGGAAGCTTTGTTTCATACGTTCTATGGAGTTTTAACTTAACGAAACCATTAGAAAAAAAGCTCATTCAGATATCAGAGCTGTTCTGTCCTTGACATATTAAGTACCTCTCTCTCTCTCTCTCTCTCTCTCTCTCTCTCTCTCTTCTCTCTCTCTCGGGTCTCCTCTCTCTCTCTCTCTCTCATCTCTCTCAGATCCCGATTTTGATATATTAATTTTATAACAAGTAAATTGTTGTTATCTGGTCACTCAATTGATTGGTTTATTGATGTGAATTTTTAACATTGTCCTTGTGGCGCCACAACTGCAACTTTCAAGTATTGTAATTGTACAAGTCTGAACCATAGTTGAAGATTTTGCTTAACTTAGGGTGTGTTTTATTCAGATTGATTGGTTTTCCCGATTGATAAACCGGTCAATTAAAAGTGAAAGTTATCAAGAGTTTAATTTGGTGATTTTGATATATTACATTTTTGACATATTCATGTTTTGTGTATTTGTATTTCCTTTGTGTTTTTATTTCCTTCAAGTTGTTTGTGTAATCTTTTTTCACACCTTAACGGTTTTTTTTGTCTGAATGAAATAATTTAGTTTCATATGTAAGTTCATGCATTAATCGATGTTTCCGAATTATAGTAACTTAATTTCAGAGTAACTAGGGATTTTTATTTATTTAGCATAAATGGTTTTTGTATTTAAAGGTTTCATGATAGTGCTTCATTTATTAACCACCAGGGGTTAGATTAACTTTGAATAAATGAATTAGAGTGATAAGTTGTTTTCCTTCAGTTTTGTTGAAATGACTCGAATCGAGGAGAGATATTTACTATTATTCATTGCTTGAATAGAGTGATGCCTTTTGCTTCTAGCATGTTCTATGGTTTAAGTAATAACACCTCACTTTTTATTTACAAGTGTTGTAAGGGATCACTATTGCCTGTAGAGTATTCAGTCTCTTTATTTTACGAAAATTCAGGTATCTGGCTGTAAGCTGTAAGGAGGTACGTTTGGAATTCTATGTTTGTAAATGTAATAACTATACTGTTTTTTTTTTTCATCTGTCCACCCGCCTGTGGTGTTTGCGCATGGTAACACTGCGTCCCAGGCTTTAAATAGTTATGCTATGTGTAAGTTTTAGGTAAATAAAAAAGGATATTGGGGTATACATATGCAACTGAAAAGTGTTTTAATATTCACTGTATGCGAATTACACCGGTAATCATTCGAAATAGGAATATTGTTATTATTGTTTGAATGTAAAAGCTGCCTTTTCAGGGTGCGAATGGAACAGCCAGAAGGCAGTGGCGGGAAATCGCTCCTCTTGCTGTTCACTGCCGGCAAGATGTCAACTTTATTGGTACCACACCTACTTTGCTACTAAGCTACGTGTTACTTCATTAACATAAGTATATCAGTACATACTTTTAAGGTTTTTATAAAGTGCGTTTTAGCAAGATACGATATGACATAACTTGGTTTAGCATCTGTTTAATGGAATTTGTGGTTAAATGTTATTTTTGCATTGACCGTATTTAGAAGGAGAAAGCTCTGGTTGTACTGCTTTTCACTTCAAGCTGACATCTGGCTGTTCCATTCACCACCCCCGAAAGGCAGTTTTACATTCATAATAATAACAATATCCAATTTCGAATATTAACGGTGTAATAACACAATACAGTAAATTATTAAAACACTTTTCAGTTGCAAATGTACACCCAGATATCCTTTTATTTACCTAAAACTTACACGTAGCGTAACTATTGCCCTACAAAGCCTGAGACGCAGTGTTATTACCATGCGCAAACACCACACGGCGGGTGGACAGATGGAAAAAAAAACGACGTAGTATAGGTATGGAACAACACTTCGTGACAATATATATATGGATATATATATATATATATATATATATATATATATATATATATGTATATATAATATATGCCCTTAAAAAATCACAGTAGATGCACGTGACTTCATAAATAAGCGAATACCCACGGGAAAATGATAGTCAGAAATCCAAGCGCTTTCGTCTTTACTCAGACATCGTCAAGGAGCTACTAAAGTACAATTGGAGAGGAAGGTCTCAGATACAAACAAGATCAGGAATACCAGATGGTTAATTATCAAAAGGGAAAAAATAAAAATTAAAAGGGATAATCCATGATTATCGGATATCACACGGTCACAAACTTAAACAGATTCTGACCCTAACCGAAATTACAAAGTATCTTACAGTCCAAAACATGTAAAAACTGAATATATTAATTTTGTTGCTTATATTTATCTACAACTTTTTTCATTATATGAAAGCATCAAGTTTAAATAAACCAAGACTTAAATTTAGAACATTTCTATTATTTGACTTGATAAAACAAGATTCAATGATATTCCTTTTAACTGTGTCATTACATGGGACTAAGGTTCTTGCTTGACTCCAGTTAATAGGATGGTCTAAATCTCTCATATGTACGAATAATGCATTTCGATCTTTGCCCAGTTCTCACAGAATATTGTGTTGCTTGAGACGCTGTGAAAGAGATTTGCCGGTCTGTCCGTAATAGACGTTATCACACTTTTTGCAGGAATTTCAAGGAAGATCTTTAGAGAATTTTTGATTACTAAACTCTTGACATTATATTACTGAAAACAACAATTTATGTTAAAAGCTTTAAATTCTAGGAATATCTAAAAGCCTTTCATCATAAGGTAATTTTAGAATGTTATGCTTACTAAATTCAAGTTTGTCATTAGTTAAATAAAATGTTTTTCTAGCTCTTTTCCATGCCACATCTACAAAAGTCCTTGGGTATTTTAGTTTCAATGCAATATCATAAATAGTTTTAATTTCAGCGTCAATAAACTGCGGGCTACAGACACGTAAAGCCCTTAGGAACATCCCGAAAAAACAGATAATTTAACATTTTGATGGTGATTGGAATAGTATGAACAAAAGAGGCAATATTAGTTGATTTTCGAAAGACTGAAAAGGTGAAATTTCTATCATTTCTATGAACAGTTACATCAAGAAAATTCAAATTACAATTTCTTTTCTTTCTCTACAGTAAATTTTATAGAAGGACTAAATTATTGAGATTATTAAGGAATTCCTGGAGGTTTTCGTGAACTGGCCAAATACAGAAGATATCATCCACATATCTAAAACCAAATAACTTTTTGGGGCAAAATTCTTGGTAAGAGTTTTGTCTCAAAAATTCCATGTAAATATTGCTAAGGACAGCAGATAAGGGATTACCCATAGCCATGCCAAACTTTTGTACAAAAAATTCCCCATTGAAACAAAATTTTTTACTATCTTTGATACATAACCTTATGAGACTAATGAGATTTGCTACACTTAAGGGAATGTCATGACGCTCTAATTCCTCTTCCAAATATTCAAGTAAGTCATCTACAGGCACTTTTGTAAATAAAGAGACAACATCAGAAAACTAACCATATTAAAAATCATAATTCAAATTTAAACTATTCATTTGTTTATAAATCAACATTGTTTTTAACATTCGTGTTAGAAATGTTTCCTACCAAAGGAGTAAGAATTTTTACAAGCCATTTAGATAAAATTATACGTAACTGAGCCCACTGAACTAATGATTGGTCTGATAGGGTTATTGATTTTATGTGTGTTGACTAAACCATACATTTTTGTACAAAAGTTTGGCATGGCTATGGGTAATCCCTTATATCCTGTCCTTAGCAATATTTACATGGAATTTTTTGAGACAAACTCTTACCAAGAATTTTGCCCCAAAAAGTTATTTGGTTTAGATATGTGGATGATATCTTCTGTATTTGGCCAGTTCACGAAAACCTCCAGGAATTCCTTAATAATCTCAATAATTTAGTCCCTTCTATAAAATTTACTGTAGAGGAAGAAAGAAATTGTAATTTGAATTTTCTTGATGGAAAAAGAGCTAGAAAAACATTTTATTCAACTATGACAAACTTGAATTTAGTAAGCATAACATTCTAAAATTACCTTATATGATGAAAGGTTTTAGATATTCCTAGAATTTTAAAGCTTTTAACATAAATGTTAAAAGCCCTTAGGAAACATCCCAGAAAAAAACAGATAATTTAACATTTTGATGGTGATTGGAATAGTAATGAACAAAAGAGGCAATATTAGTTGATTTTCGAAGACTGAAAAGGTGAAATTTCTATCATTTCTAGAACAGTTACATCAAGAAAATTCAAATTACAATTTCTTTCTTTCTCTACATAAATTTTTATAGAAGGGACTAAATTATTGAGATTATTAAGGAATTCCTGGAGGTTTCGTGAACTGGCCAAATACAGAAGATATCATCCATATCTAAACCAAATAACTTTTTGGGGCAAAATTCTTGGTAAGAGTTTTGTCTCAAAAATTCCATGTAAATATTGCTAAGGACAGCAGATAAGGGATTACCCATAGCTATGCCAAACTTTTGTACAAAACATTCCCCATTGAAACAAAATTTTTTTACTATCTTTGATACATACCTTATGAGACTAATGAGATTTGCTACACTTAAGGGAATGACATGACGCTCTAATTCCTCTTCCAAATATTCAAGTAATCATCTACAGGGACACTTTTGTAAATAAAGAGACAAAAACATCAGAACTAACCATATTAAAAATCATAATTCAAATTTAAAACTATTCAATTTGTTTTATAAAATCAACATTGTTTTTAACATTCGTGTTAGAAATGTTCCTACCAAAGGAGTAAGAATTTTTACAAGCCATTTAGATAAATTATAACGTAACTGAGCCCACTGAACTAATGATTGGTCTGATAGGGTTATTGATTTTATGTGTGTTGACTAAACCATTACATTTTGTACATTTGTTTGGCATGGCTATGGGTTAATCCCTATCTCCTGTCCCTTAGCAATATTTACATGGAATTTTTTTTTTGAGACAAAACTCTTACCAAGAATTTTGCCCCAAAAAGTTATTTGTTTTGTATATGTGGATGATATCTTCTGTATTTGGCCAGTTCACGAAAACCTACAGGAATTCCTTAATAATCTCAATAATTTAGTCCCTTCTATAAAATTTACTGTAGGGAAGAAAGAAAGAAATTGTAATTTGAATTTTCTTGATGGAAAAGAGCTAGAAAAACATTTTATTCAACTAATGACAAACTTGAATTTAGTAAGCATAACATTCTAAAATTACCTTATGATGAAAGGTTTTTAGATATTCCTAGAATTTTAAAGCTTTTTAACATAAATGTTGTTTTCAGTAATATTAATGTCAAGAGTTTAGTAATCAAAAATTCTCCTAAAGATCTTCCAGGCTGCATATATGAAATTCCTTGCAAAAGTGTGATAAAGTCTATTACGGACAGACCGGCAAATCTCTTTCACAGCGTCTCAAGCAACATCAATATTCTGTGAGAACTGGGCAAAGATCGAATGCATTATTCGTACATATGAGAGATTTAGACCATCCTATTAACTGGAGTCAAGCAAGAGCCTTAGTCCCATGTAATGACACAGTTAAAAGGAATATCATTGAATCTTGTTTTATCAAGTCAAATAATAGAAATGTTCTAATTTAAGTCTTGGTTTATTTAAACTTGATGCTTTCATAATGAAAAAAGTTGTAAGATATAAGCAACAAAATTAATATATTCAGTTTTACATGTTTGGACTGTAAAGATACTTTGTAATTTCGGTTAGGGTCAGAATCTGTTTAAGTTTGAGACCGTGTAATATCCGATAATCATGGATTATCCTTTTAATTTTTACCCTTTTGATAATTAACCATCTGGTATTCTGATCTTGTTTGTATCTGAGACCTTCCTCTCCATTGTACTTTAGTAGCTCCTTGACGATGTCTGAGTAAAGACGAAAGCGCTTGGATTTCTGACTATCATTTTCCCGTGTATTCGCTTATATTATATATCCTATATATATATATATATATATATATATATATATATATATATATATATATATATATATATATTAAATGTATCAAAATAAGTAATGTATGTAGGCTACATACATATATATGTATATATTACATGTGTACTTATGTTTGTATAGATAAACAGTATAGTCATTAACTGTGTATGATCCTTGATGTGAATCATGAGTTATAAAGCAAATATACATAGACTAATAGACAATCAGTAAATGACGAACAACTCTAGAACTATGCAACAAAGAGTCAACTGGAAAAACAAATATACAATTAATTTCTTTTTTTTTTTTTTTTTTCTGAAAACTCGTAGTATTCACTGGAAACAGCATACAAGGGCCATTGACCTAAAATTTAAGCTTCCAAAGAATGTTGGTTTGAACCTCCCACCGCAGAACGCCACACTGCAGCAGTAACTGATCATGATACAGAACCAGTGATTTTTCATCGCCCGTGGAGAGACGCGAAACCCACGACATTTGGTTTTCTATTCCATGATTTATACATAATATTTTTTTTTATCACCTGTTTCAAAGGTAAAAATATTATGGACCACAGGAACAGTGAGCAAAAGAACGTTGTCTTACTCTGCCAATCGGTGTGGGGAAGCGAGCGTTGGTTTACTGCACTGAATTCTCAATGTCGGGTGGCCGAAAATGTTCGTTTGCTCCTAATCCCGAATGCAGTAACTTCTGGGGCGTTAAGATTTAGTTTTTAAGTCACCTGACACTGTTCCTCATCTACCCAAACACTTGGTCATTCATCGGCGTGTGATACATTATACGCTGAATAAATGTTCTGAGTAACACCATTAAGAGCTTATGAATGTGCCTCTTTTACACGATAAATGATTGGGAAACTGCGAAGGACCCCGGCCCCAGCTTAAAGGAAGGAAATTTTATTGTTCTGCACAAACTGAACAGCTCTTAAAAGCATAGAATCACTTTGAACACGACCCGAGTCGAAGCAGGAGAAAAATACCAGAAAATGTGAGAGAATAAAGGCTTCCTAGAACTAAAGATGCAAAACATGGACAATACAGTAAATCCTTTGAGTTACAGACAGCGCCTGTGCCTCCCATTCGCTTTCTGCCATAACGTATCTTAACTTGCTTCCTTTGCCATTTCGGCGGAAAAGAATAGTTTAGTTTATCCTTCTGCCATTACTTCAATTCTTTTCTTGCTGTGTTGTTCCTTTGCAGGTGGAACATACAATGGCTTTTTAGAGAGAAGTCACGGAATACACTCACATTATTATCTCCTGTTCCTCAGTTTGCAAAATAGCATCTTTGACGCATGATGGATCATCCAAGTTGTGCTTAAGATCGAGAAAAAAAAAGAAATATATATATATATATATATATATATATATATATATAGATTATATATATGAATAATTATCACATCACCGTGAATCATATAGATCATTCGAGCTACAAATGTCCCTTAATATCTAATTCGCTTTACCTCGGAATTGATATATTTTCATATATGTACCGAAGGGGAATTTTTAGTTGATAATAATTTCGTCCCCTCATGGGATCGAACACCGCCGTCCAGTGGACGGGAACGAAATCAGGACGGCCTAGTTACTGATTTCGTTCCTGTCCCTGGACGGTGGTTCGATCCTATGAGGGGACGAAATTATTATCAACTAAAAATTCCCCTTCGGTACATATATGAAATTATATCAATTCCGAGGTAGAGCGAATTAGACATTAAAGGACATTTGTAGCTCGAATGATTTATATGAATCACGGTGATGTGATAAATATTTCATATATATATAAATATATATATATATATATAATATATATATATATATATGATAGTATATATATATATATATATATATATATATATATATATATATGTGTGTGTGTGTGTGTGTGTGTGTATATATATATATATTATATATATCTATATATATATATATATATATATATATATATATATATATATGTATATATATATGTATATATATGTATATATATATATATATGTGTGTGTATATATATATATATATATATATATATATATATATATATATTATATACTATATACATACATATACTTTTTATGCTGCTGCTATTTTGTTTTGTGCATTATGACTTAATTAAAGAGTAACAAAGAGAGAAAGATTCAACAATGTCCTAGACTCCCTAGAGATTACAAATGAAAAGAGAAAAAGCTATTATTGGCATCATTATTAGCGAGCTTAAAGAATATTGCCAATTGTAAATGAAGAACAAAATACTCTTCAACTCCAACAAACTTACTATTACCGAAAACCTGAACCCAACACAGATATTAGCTAAAATGTCAATATTTTCAGTTTACGGTAATGGCAAGAAACGGCACAGCCTTTGCGTCTCAACTAATTCCCGTTAAAATACATACTATGCAGATTTATCGGATATCTATCTCGCATATCATCAGCTGATTTCTCCACCAATATCTTCTGTCTCCT
>NC_061107.1:47118627-47131127 GCF_015104395.2 Macrobrachium nipponense | reverse complement strand
ACTTTCTCAACGATTCATGTAGTGGACTGGCTGATTGATTTTATGACATTTAGGGTGCCATTCAGTAATTAAATATTTTGAGTGGGTTGTTCTGATTTATACAATTCTTATCACAGTTCAGTGCTTTCGAGAGGCCGATTAAAGAGTAAGTATTAAAAACTCTCTTTTCCTCTTCTTTCACTGCAATTTAAACGAGCACAAATTCCGATTAAATAACATATTCATTATGAAGTCTCTTTTACTGTGAAAGAAAGTTTCGATTAAATTTTATAGTGCACTTTATTGATTCCGGGAAATGGAATAAACTTCTTCTCAGTGGAAAAATATTGAAAGTTGCGGGGAAAATACAATGACAGTATTCTCTACGTCGACAACGTCCTATTTTCTTTATTTAAAGAATTAAACATCAAGTACTGCTCCTTTGCCCAACTCATAGAGAAGAGCAATTGGTTCCTCTGTCACTTTCATTGCGAAGTGGTTTCTTCTAACAGCAGAAGTAAGACTTGTTCAGTCTGATGTCCATTGACAATGAATCTTCGGCTTATCCAATAGCTTCTTATATCATACCTTTAATCGTACATACTTATCATCCTTATTCACAAAAGCTTATAATGCACATGAAATATCAGCGAGGCGAGCATGTTCATTCAATTACATGATTTGGCATATATTTTCCAGATGACTCAAAACGACATTTTATCTGTGGCAAGCATATTTGTTCTAGTAACTCTGTTAAGAATTTCCTTCGCTGACGTGGCCCTTTATATGCTGTAGGATTTTTCATCATGAAACACACAAAGGCTTTGTAACAAGCAGCATCCAATAATACATAACCAATGGCCATCGGTATGATATGCGCGTACACGTGTAGTTCTTCACAAGCTGATCTAATTGATCAACACCTTTTGTTACATTGTAGTCAAGTATAACATGCGGATTGAAAGGTTCTTCTGGCTCTATGGCCCTGTTGAAATGCATTGAACTTATTAAAACAGGCACATCTTTTTTTCGGCGTAACTACAGATCATAATTCGATCTTCCTTGGAAGAGCCAAATTCTGTCGAGTAGACCTTACGATCTTTTGATCTTTGAAATGGAGGAATTTCCTTTTTATTCTTCCTCAAAGTACTACAAAGCATTGTAAGATTCTTGTTAAGAAGCTCTTTAACTAGGCTGTAATCTGTAAAAAGGTTTCCTTTAGTTACGTTTCTACCAGTATTTTCAACGGTTGTTATTAGGTCACGAACAACTCTTTGTGGTTGCCCTCTTTCAGCTTTTCCATTAATTTTTCCAACAGAAGCTTGAGCATTTAGAAGGAAAGCATTTGCTGCATCTGACATGAACCATATTTTTATACTATACTTACCAGGTTTACTTGGCATGCACACCTTGAATTTACATCCCCATCTAAATGGTACAAGAGACTCGTCAACAGTTACATATTCACTAGCTCTGTAATTGATTGACATGACTCAACAAAATTCCGGAAAACGTCATAATATAGGTGCAAGTCGTCCTTATGCACCATTCTGTCGTTCGTTTCGAGTGTTCATGTTATCAAATCTTAAACATGTTTTTAATTTGTAGGAAACGAACTCGTCTCGTGGTAACACGATAGATAGGAGGGTCAGTGTTGGCACTAAATAGCTCATCAATGAGACGAGAATTATCCCTGTCGATTCCATACCTAATGTAAGTCCAATCCACCTCAAAAGTTCTACTGCATTCATGTCTATCCAGTTTTCACCATACACATTACATCCTCTTTGATCAGTTGCTTCAAGAATTGTTTCAATTATTCGATCTGTTATGAAAAAGCTAAAAGCAGACATCCTTCCAATTCTTGGACATTTTGTATACCACTTTGTTGATTGGTCTTTCATTAACTTGTAGATATGACGAGACTCTCCATTTCCACTATCACTAGTTCCTCGCTGGACGAGTGGTTTTCGCGCTCGACTGCCAATCCGGTGGTCCGACGTTCGATTCGCGGCGTGACCAATAGGCTCCTAGCCACGTAAAAATATCTAATCCTTCGGGCCACCCCTAGGAGAGCTGTTAATTAGCTCAGTGGTCTGGTAAAACTAAGATATATTTAACTTTTCCACTATCACTTTCATCATCATCTTCAGTCTCTTTATCATCATCACTTGAAGAAAGTATTTGTTGTTCACAGAAACTGGCGTCGTCAGATACATCACTACACGTATCAATATCATCATCAGATGGGGGAGGATCTTCATCATTTCTCCCTCCTGCCCCATAGAACAGGTTCACTGGCACAGACATGATGAATAATATGAAGAAAATAATAAAACGTAAAAAGAAATCCATCTGACAGGGATTGTCAGGTGGGATCTCCTGTGACCACAATGACGTTAGCTGCTGTGCTGTTCTCAAGCTAGACAATTTTACATAACGAACAAGGACAAACAAAGTCAGGAAAGGAAACTATTCTAATACAATAATTAGCAAATTGGCAACAATAAGAATTTTTTGTGGGGTCATTCTGACCCCTCATGGCCAACGAAGGGTTAATTCATGACTAACTTATAATCTCGTTTTGAGAATAGGTTGCAGATAGAATTTAATCTCGAAAGTTTTGTGAAATTGACGTTAAAATTATTTTTAACGCATATTTGTGATAAGAAATTTGATAAAGCTTGATTTACACATTAATGAACTTTTACTCCTAACGTTACAAACTGAAATATGATCATTTGTGTATTATTTGATAATTAAAGATACTCTGTTTGGCAATCCCCTAGAATTTGTTTTGAATTCCTTCATAACATTCATTTTCATCAAAATGCCACAAGCGTTGCTAGCAAGAAGAATTTATGCACGTTATTTTCACTAGGTTTTTGTCATAACAAGCTAAAATTTATATGCTTAGTTTCGCATAACCTTATTAACCTACTCTAGACGAAGATCTTCCCCCCCGCCCCGCTTCCCCCGCCTCCACCCCACAAAAAAAAAAATAAATAAATAAATAGATAAGAAACGTAATAGGTTGCCTATTTTTCCTCCGTGGCGATCATCATCTTTTTCTTCAAGATCCTCTTCATTTTGGCGTTAGGCCTTCATTAGATAAGGGCATAAAGTTACAAGGCCCTTGGGCCAAAACACGGGAATATTACTTCGATGTCACCTTTAACCTGGGTCGGATGTGAAATGCCTATCTTCTACTCAAATGCTTTTTATAGAATATTATCACCATTTTCTTCCTCGATTCTTATAAAAGCTGAACATGAAAAAATTCATTCCGTCAGTATTCTTCATTCCAGTAACTTTTATCATCGTAGAAATGGCGCCTTTATCTCTTGGAGCAACAGCATATACTTTATCTCTCTCTCTCTCTCTGACTTTCTGTCTATCTCTTTATCTCTCTGCCTCTCTCTTTGTCTCCGCATGTCTTTGTGTCTATTCCTCTCTCTGAATCTCTCTGGAAATTCTTATTGTGGCTTGTAACCCTGCCACATAGTCCATGTAATGAATGGAACGAAGGGTGGAAAAATGAAACTGTAGGTTCTTAAAATTCCATATATTGACAGCTACAGCGATGTGGAGGCGGGAGGTAGTTCTGTGCTTCACTTCTCAGTGACCACAGGACAGGAGCTGATTAATGCATCTTATATATGGCGGGAAACAGTAGCGGTGTTGCCGCATATAAATACAGTGTTGCCACGATGCGTAATGAAACAAGAGGTCTTACAATTAGTAGAGTGCAAATGGTAAAAGGATAAATGCATTGTAAATGATAATGTAAACATAATCCTCTAAATTAATAATATACATGCATGCATGTAATTAGTATATGCAATGCAACATAACGGTATTTGATATCTATACTCCTCGCTCCCCCTTTACGCTTGTAGCGGAACATAGACCCTTTTCAGCGAGTTGGGATGAACGACGAGGGGCGTTTGAAGGGTTAAATGGTGGCTCTCTTTCCTGGTCAGAGCAAGGGGACACAGGGACTTGGAGAGAGGTATCATCACTAATGTTAGGCACTGGGCGCAAATGTCTTTGGTTTCTGAACCATATGCGACAACTAGGAAGGCGCACCTCGTACTGTCTTGACCTGTTGCAGTGAGTTGTAGAGGCTCATGGCTTGTTCTGTGTGGGTGGCAGTATGACAGTCGAAGTCCTCAGTCTTAGTTTGCCACTCATCTGTGAATGACTAGGGGTGGACCAGAATACAGGTGTGTAGAGGGTGTCCGTAGAGAATCTGTGCAGGGGACGTCCAGCAGGGGTCTGGGTGTTCCGAGTTCCAGTAGACCTCTGTCAAAGGCTTCGCAATCTATGTTCCCGGATGGGGCGGTCTTGATGATGAGGTGTATGATGGCTTTTACTGCAGTTTCTGCATGTCCATTGGACTGAGGGTAATGTGGGGAAGTCATAATGTGATGAATGCCCCAGCGGTCAGCTAATTGCTTGAATTCTTGGCTGGAAAATTGTAGTCCTCCATCAGTCCATAAGCAGAGTGGGACACCAACCTCACGGAAAAAGACACAGAACATTCTTGTGACTCTGGCTGTAGTTTTGTCGTGTCCACAGGGGACAACCACGGGGCAGCATAAAAATCTATCAGCAATAACAAGGAAGGATTTCCCTGCTACGTGGAAGAAGTCGACTGACACACTTTTGAAGGGTCGGGTTGGGTGGTCGTTGGACATATAAGGCTCTTGTTGCTGACTGGGAAGAAGCTGTTGGCAGGCATCGCAACTTTCTACAGTATTCTTTATATCGGCGTCAATGCCTGGCCAAAACACTGTCTGTCTTTCGCGACATCAAGTAGCTTCAATCCCTCGGTGGCTGTCATGAAGACGAGCCAAGACAATCCAAGGCCGTAAAGGTTATTTGCAGTTTCCAATGCGGGAGGGCGGAGGCATGCCCAGTGTATGCAGGTGTTGGACTTCCAGGGAGATGCAAGTCCTCAGGTGTAACAGCTGGGAGGCTTGATGTAATTTATCAAGTCCATCTAAGGCTGCATAGTCCTCGAAAAGGAGCCTCCATTGATGAAACTCTTGATATGTTGCATCTTGTTGCAAGAGGGGTGGAGGGTGGACAATAGACTTGCTAGTAACTGTAGGTGTATGCACTGCAACACTAGAGGTTGGGGGAGCAGGTGTGACAGGTGTTGTGGATGTGGTATCAGGTTGCTGGGGTTGCGATGCCTCAAATTGTCCCGATAGCAAAGTGAAAAGGTCCATAAATCAGTGGTTGTCTTCCTGTCGTGATTGCTCCATCTGTTGTCGGAAGACTTGCTCCTCTTGTCTCTGTCGTTCATGCTCTTGCAAGCTAGAAGTCTGAAGAAAATGTATTAAATGTAGAATATCATTATCATGGCCTCCTGGCATACTGGGAGTCAGAGGAGGTGGGAGGGTGGGGCTGGTACTGTCATCAGCTGCAGTGGGATGTTGTCTTCCATCGGATCTACTCATTTAGCTGTTCCTCTTGCTGGGCCTTGTTGAGTTGGGTATCATTAGAGAGCTTATACAGTGTAGAGTGCTGGGAAAATATCCAATTCACTGTATGTAAGCGAAGGAATGTGCCAGGAGTGATTGAAAATAAAAATTTTCGTTACAGTGGGCTTGTGAAATAAGCAGTCAGGCAGCGAGTGAGAGAATGTATGCGTGCGTAAGTGTGTTACCTTGGTGGTGGTAGGATGGTCTCTGTCGCTGGGTAGGTGGGTCCTTGGCTGGGCCGCTGGGGGAGGCCACTTGCCTCGCACCTCAGTCACCATGGATGCATGAGAGGGGGAAAGGGATGTCACGGGGTCGTGAAAATCGCCCCTGAATTCAAATATCCCGCCAAAAAGCTGGGAAGGGAGCGTCCTAATACCATGCTACGCTGCACTGTACAAACACTGTAGCACTCCTAGAGACACTAATGCACTAGTAACACTGTTCTTGAGTCACTGTAAAAGGTCCAGTTGCTGTAAGATCCAAAAGCATGACGAGAGGTAAACATTGAGCAATGGCGGCCGTCTTCTTGGATTTCAAGCGTAGTCGGCTGAAGTCTGTCACTGGAAATACTCAATGTGCCATGTTGTTGTGACCACATACGTCCATGTAATGAATGGAACGAAGGGTGGAGAAATGAAACTGTAGGTTCTTAAAATTTCATATATTAACAACTACAGCGATGTGAGGGCGGAAGGAAGTTCCATGTTTCACTCCTCAGTGACCACATGGGAAGGAGCTGATTAATGCATCTCATATATGGCGGGAAACAACAGCGGTGTTGCCGCATATAAATACAGTGTTGCCACTATGCGTAATAAAACAAGTGGTCTTACATAAGTAGAGTGCAAATGGTAAAGGGATAAATGCAATGTAAATGATAATGTAAACATAATCCTCTAAATTAATAATATACATGTATGCATGTAATCAGTATTTGATATCTATACAAAAATAATATGATACTTTGATTTGGATCAGAAATACAAGTTATGCATATCATATTCCATTGCTTCTACACCAGATGCCGATTCTCTAAAGAAACCTCTTCATGTAAATTTCGTAAATCAGAATCCAGAACGTCAAGAAGGCAATATTTACTCCCTGCGGAAAGTGAGAAAGAAGAAGAATATAAGAATATAAAGCTTGAATTTGAAAATTAAACTTACTCTTCTAACACAAATTCGAAGAAACAATTCGATGGTAGGAATTATAGAAGTTAGGACTTACCCTCCAATTTCATGTATTTGTCGAAGTGGCACTTCTACTTTAAATAAAGAAGTTGAAGGAGCAGACTTTGCGTTTATATTATATATATATATAATATATATATATATATAATAATATTATATATATATATATATATATACATACCTATATATATATATATAGAGAGATAGATATATATATATATAGATATTATAGATATATAATAAAATATATATACACCATACCATACATATATATAATATATCCATACCAATAATATATATATATATTACTCCATATATCTAGATATATATATATATATATATAATATATTATATTATAATATATCATATATATATATATATATATATATATATTATATATACCAAATATAATATATATATATATATATATATATTATATATATATATATATATATACCATATATATATATATATGTATATATATAATATATATATATATATATATAAATATAATATATATTATATATATATCCTATAATATATAATTTTTAATTTTTAAATAAAGCCGAAAATATAAGAAATTTCTCAGTTCAATATAATATTTATTTGGAATTGACGATTTTATTACGGTATTTGACTAAGATCCTAGGAGGAAACACAGAAGAGTTTGTATATTTGGATGAGTGGCACTAAAACTTTAAATACAGAGGTTGGAGGTGCAGAATTTTCGGTTCTATTATTATCATATCTTGAATATATGAGCCTTTTAAGTTCAATATCAAAAGGAATCTAAACTTACGATTTAATTGGGGTATTTGACTAAGTTCCTAAGAGGCAACACAGATAATTTTGAACGCTTCTAGTTGCTTTCATTTCTTTATTAAATTTTGCTACTATGGAGGCATATGTATTATGTACCTAGCGTTAAAATAGCTTTCCTTTCACTAATTGGTAAGAAATCATCCAGCAATTAATTTATGTATAAGATAAACGCCAAAGAGCCAAAGTAAACTTGAAGAAGTAAAAGACACTAACATGTTTATTCGGAGAATTTCTGTGTTGGTTCTTGGAAATCTTTAGTTAAATCCGATACATGTTAAATTCACGAGACTGTCAATGTTCGGAGATCGGACGTCCATCCAGTTTTACTTAGTTATTCCCGCATGTCTAGTTCACACGGTATTCGAAGGGATTTTAAAACTAGAAAAGCTTCTAGATACTTTTTGCATTTATCATACTGATTGAATTTTCAGTTAGTTTCGGTAAGACTCTAATAAATCTAAAAATATGACCAATGAAGAATCTTTTCTTTGAGCTTGATTTGAAAAGAATTACAATATACATTACCGTTACTTAAAGTTGAATTATATCTATCGCTTTTCGTTATAGGAGAATTCTTCTATACAATTACCGGTACTTAAGTTTGAATTATACATAACTGTACTCTTTTACATCTATTGGCATGCATATTCTGGAAGAATTTAGGTATAATCTGTGTTATTATTTATAACAGCAATTTCTCATTTTATTATTGCAGATGGATATGGTCCACCATAAAATAAATCAGGATAACAGATTCTAAGGAAGAGTTTGGATTGTAAGCTTCCGCCAAGGCTTGGGCAATCCATTCCTCTAAGATTCCTCTCTGTTCAAAAGTTAAAATTACTCTCTCTCCCAAAATCTTATCACTTGTGTGCCAGTCACGATGTCCACCTCAAGGAACGTTTTTATAGTCTTCCTAAGGGGTTGTCATTAAAATACAAATTCGAGGTTAACTTGAATATAAGGTTAGTTTAAAAGTGAACAATTCTTCAATTTCATTCTTATGTGAAGCCCGACAGAGAGGCAAACCTGACGGCCAAGTATACACCAAGCTTGAAAAAAAAATAAGGAAGCGTGGAATAAAAATATGTGAGGTTTGCCCCTTCAAACTATATGTAAGGGTCTTGAGAAAGCAGAAGTTAGAGAAACCAAAACAGGAAAAAAAACTGGTTTTCCTTGTTAACGAGCATTATAAAACAGCTTTGTTTACATATGTTAAGATACCACTTGTCGAATCGTGGACTTAGAAAATTCAGTATTGAAAGTGCTAGTCTTTTTGGAAAAAGGATTTGATATGCCAGTTGTATTTATATCTAATCTATATTGTCCAGCGCTTGTTGGGGTCCAACGTTTTGTTCAAATATATTTATGAAAAAGCAATTGCAAACTTCAATAGACTGTCAAATCCTTTTTTTGCAAAAATGATAAATCTTACACCTATTTTAAAAATCAAATTCATATTGAATCAAGCCACATATAATTAATACTTCTTTTAGCACTTTCCAACGTACAGAGAAATTATAGATGTCAAGAATTTAGTATAGGGTAATTAATGTTCCTTATACGATGATGCAAATATTGGCTAACTGTTGACGAAACATGATAACTTAATGGATAAAAGAAATTTCAAAATGACCCGAGTGGCATGTCATTCCACTCGATTTAGCTTGTTTCCTTTGTGCTTTACCTCTTTTTAGTTGGTTGATTGTCTAAGATTATAAGCTGGTCGTATGCCAGCACGGGACCTTGGCCAGATGAGTCCCGCAAGAGTGGTGGAGTGTTACAGGAAGTAAGAAGGCTGTTGAAGGTCTCCGGACGCTCCAACCAAAAGAGAACTTTCCACGTCACTGACAATGCTCAGTCGTCTTCATGAAATAAGAACTCTCGACAGTTCAACTACACCTTGAAAGGTACATAAAGGTAATTTAGTGTTATGAATAATAGGCGTGTGCTTGGAGGTTCATAGACTATTTCCATATGTCTTGATATTTCTGAGTTGGCATATTCAGCTATTCCACCACCCCCCCAAAAGAAAAAAAACATATTTCAATTAATTTTTGTCGACAAAAATATTCATCGTGAAGCCCGCGCAAGAGTTTACGGTTACTCCAAAATTTATGATGGTAATCTGAGCAAGGAAGATTTCACGGCTCAAAATGTCAGTTCAAAATGACGAAGAAAAGCAATAGAATTTGCAAAGCACAAGGCACAAAGAATAAAACCCAGACGCATGGAGGAAACATTGCATTTGCCCAGTGGAGCAAATGATTGAATGTGTATGTGGATGTATAGAAATATATCCAGAATTTGCCTTTATTATATTCATTTCCATCGCTAATTAAATGAGTAAAGTAAGAAGCATTGATGCTCCTTAGTAAAGGGAGCATTTTAAAACATAGGTCTGAAACAATAGTATTCTGTTCTGAAGTTAGAAGTGATTTTTATTGTGGCGTCGCAAATCGTCACTAGAAACGAAACTTCATATCTGGAATTGTCAGAAATAAAATATCGTCGATCTCGCTCTCGTTTATTTTTGAATAATTTTCTTTTAAAATTGTGTTTTATATTGGACATTTCCTTCAGAATTGATGTCATTTATATTGTTATTCAAGCTTACAAAAATGGGCACCTCATACTGAATGTTCAACCTACCTTTTTTTAAAGGTAGCTTTGAAAGGCGTCTTGCAATTCCTCTGAAAATTGGACATTTTATATAAATGTTTACTGTACATCTTAAAATGTCCCAAATTTATTACAGCTCCTAGTGGTTAAGTCAGCTGAGAGTACAGGGGACCTCCTCTTGTGTCGTCGCCTGTCACTCGAAGACGAAAGATCACGCACCAGAAAAATAATCGTGATCTGACCAAATGGCGGCGAGTTATGCTCACGATTCTTCCGACCCTCATTTTTCACTGCTTTATTCGTATGAAATAATTATGATCTGTCAGGTACTCTTATATATATAATATATATATATATATATTATATATATATATATATATATATATATATATGTATATATATATATATATATAATATATATATATATATATATATATAATATATATATATATATATATATATATACATATCAGGAAAAACATAAATATAAAGGAAGAGGCGTCCAATCGATGGTGATTTTACAACTCTTTGCATGTTTTCTTACATTAGAGAACTCGGGATTAGAGATTCTGGTTCTGTAACTTAATCCAAATGGCTATAATACCGGACTTGTAACAGTTTACGTGATGAACCAACATAAATGCCAAGACATCTTGGGCATTCAAATTTATATGTAACATTAGACTTCATGAAATCCTGTAATTTGTCCTTGTAATTAAAAAACCCTCCATTTTTTGCGGATTCAAAGGGAATGAGATTGGAGTTATAAAAAACCAAATTCCTTTTCAATAATATTTTTGACTTTTAAAGGTAAACCATCTGAATGAATAAATGGGATGGGTGCGTACATGGGTAACTTAGGTACATTAAAACTAAGGGTGGGTGCTGACAGATACTTCGCTAGCAATTTACTAATGATGTTAAAAACAGCTTTTTGGGATACGAGTTATTTACAAAATATTCTAAAATAAACTTCACTTCAAGGTGGAAGGAGAGCCAATCAGTTGTGTACCGAAGGGCCCTAAAAACCAAATTAGAGATAGCATCAATCTTAAAATTACGGAAACACGAGCTAAAATAGTTGTTCCCGAGCCCATTGAAGGTACGCTTTCTAAAAACACTTGTGTTGAAATGGTGGTCACGTCTGATTATTTCTATAGACAAGAAGGGATGGTGTCATCATTCTCATTTTCCAACGTAAATTTAATGTTAGGATGGGCCTCATTTACATAATCTGAAAAATGCTGGCATTGCCACGGAAATTTAAAGAAGGCAAAAGTATCGTCAACGTATCTCCTATCAAAAACTGGCTTAAAATTCCCAGGACAATCATTAAAAAAATTCTCCTCCAAATGTCCCATAAAAAAATTGGCATACAACGGTCCCAAAGGAGAACCCATGGCAACCCCTTCCGCCTGCAGAAAGAGCTGCCCATTAAAAACAAAGGTTGCATCTTGCACAGCAAGTTCCAAAAACGTTTTAAAAAGTTGCTATTAAAACCACAGAAAGTCTCATCGTTGCTATAAACTTTATCCAGAATGATCTCAATTGTCTCAGAAATAGGGACGTTAGTGAACAACGATTCAACGTCCAGACTGGCTGTATACAAACCACCATCCCGTAAAATAATTTCTTATTGAAATACATAACCATTCTTTAACAAGTATTGAGAGTAGGCATATTCATTAAGTATTTTGACTAAGAATTTGGAAATATTATGTATAGAACATAAGAGTACCTAAAAGATAACAATCATATCATACAAATTTAGTAGTGAGAAATGATGCGTGAACTTTCGACTTCAAGTGACAGACGGCTATGCAAGTAATCGATCCTTAATACTCACGACTGACTTAATCAGCAGGATCTGTAATAAAAAGTAAAGTTTTTAAGATGTACATTCAACATTCTATATAAAATATTCAAGAATCAGAGGTAAACAGATAGCAAGGAGTGTGATAAAAATTGATAAACAGAATGCAAGCTAGGCCTTAGCATGTTGTATCAGCGACGCCCTGGTTTGCATTTGCCTGTGATAATCACATCCATTGTTGTGTCAAACAGGTCACAGTGCTTTCGCCTGAGAACCTATTGACCTATAACCCACAGACGTCTACGTGACTTCCTCTCATATGTTTGTCTGTCTGTATGTCAGTATGCTGAGCTAAGCTTTGCTCTCCTATAATTTTGTAAATGCATTTGTAACTCAGAACTCTAATTCCCTTCCTGGAATCAAGTTCTCTTAACCACCTTCTTGCCTCTACTCAAGAGATGTAGTTTCGCAAATATATTGTTAATGTTATCATCATGAGTTTGAAACATCTCCACCTTTATACCCAAAGAAGATACTGACTTAGGAATTACCGTCGCAATCTCCAACAAGGATGGGAAGTAT
>NC_061107.1:47073938-47118127 GCF_015104395.2 Macrobrachium nipponense | reverse complement strand
CACACATATATATATATATATATATATATATATATATATATATATATAATATATATATATATATGTATATATATATATGTATATGTATGTGATATATATATATATATATATATATATATATATATATATATATATATATATATACATATATAACTATAATAATAATAATAATAATAATAATAATAATAATAATAATAATAATAATAATAATAATAATAATAATAATATGCGGCGCCGTGGAGGAGTGTTGGGGAGGTCCTCAATGGACTTAAGTCAAGTTAAGCAACATTGGGGCTGGTCAGTCGTTGGATGGGTGACCGCTCTCCTCGGCGTTGATTCCTTGGGAAAGGATTTTTACCATAATTTCCTCAGTCTACTCAGCTGTAAATGAGTACCTATCCCTGATAGGGTAGGGTCCAGCTATGGTTAAAATAGCAAAAACTCAGCAATGATGGAAAGGAATGAAGGAATAAACGACAACGACGTAAATGGAACCTCTGGCAACAGAGGAGCTTCGTCCGGCAACCAGGTATTCAACCCAATTGAAGGGGAAGACGGTCAGGTACTTGGAGGTCGTCATCCAGCAACTGATCACCACAACGAAAGTAATCAAACAGCCTGAGATTGGAGCTACAGAAGCAAAAAGAAAGAAATGGACAGAGAAGAAAATAAGGAAATATGGAGATGCTACATCAGAAGCAACCCGACGGAGAGAGGATATAGAAGAAGATTGGTTAACATCTGGATGAGAGGAATAACACCTCCCAAACAGAGAAGAGGCTGGCAGACCAAGTAAGGAACGTAAAGAAAATAAACAATGGCTCTCCCCAACAGAAAGAGAAGAACTGGAAAGGGAAATGTCACACGACAACGAATTACACGAAGACGAACTGAGAGACGATGCCACAGAAGACGACAGGGAGGTATCAAACAACGACACACGAAGAAACACCGACGAAGTAACAGAGAGGACGGAATGGGTAGAAAAGATTAGACAATGGATGGAGCCAGATACAGAGAGAACAAAAATCCCTTCCATGAAAGCCTACAACACCAAGAAATTAAGGAGAAAACAAGTGAGGTCAATGAAATAATGGGCACATACACACCACCAGTATCACAGAAACAAATAACTTGGTATATGCAGAAGCACAACCAACCCAACAGAAACCAAAACAGCAACCTCCTTGGAAAAGACGCCTGGAAAAGCAAATCATGGTGATGAGATCTGACTTGAGTAAACTGAAAGAGATGGCGGAAAAAAGGCTAAGAAGCAAGAAAACCAGGGAGGAACTCAACGAGAAATACAAAGTACAAGAGAGGGGACTAAACAACGCAATAGAAGATGTAAAAATTAAAAAAGAGGCTTAAGGCCAAAGCACATAAGATCCAACGGTACATGAACAGTAATAAGGGATACCAACAGAACAAACTATCGGAACCAACCAGAAAAGACTATACAGCCAACTAAGAGGGGAAGACAACCACCCTGAAATTCCTGAAGCCGAACCAAGTAAGAGACTCTGGGAAAACATATGGAGTAATCCGGTATCACACAACAAACGTGCAACATGGCTCCAGGAAGTCAAGGAAGAAGAAACAGGGAGAATAAAACAAAGATTCTTTAGTTCAGACACCAACTAAAGAAAATGCCAAACAATGGAAAGCCCCAGGTCCCGATGAAGTCCATGGATACTGGCTCAAAAACTTCAAGGCCCTACACCCACGAATAGCAGAACAACTCCAGCATTGTATCTCAAATCACCATGCACCCAAATGGATGGACCACAGGAAGAACATCCTTCCCCCAGGTAACAAAAATACAAAAGTAAGGGGAAATATAGCCATTAACTAACAGGGCCTACAAAAAAAAAAAAAAAAAAAACCTGCTACCAATAATGTGGGGGAAGTACGACAGGATCATCAGTGAAGGCTATAACAATTAAAATAGAGGAGTACAAAACACCATCCCCCACCAAACAGAAAGGCTGCAGAAGGAAGTGTAGGGGCACAAAACAAAAGACCAGCTCCATCATCCAGACAAAATGGTAATGAAGAACAGTAGGAGAAGGAAAACCAACCTAAGCATGGCATGAATAGACTATAAGAAAGCCTTCGACATGATACCACACACATGGCTAATAGAATGCCTGAAAATATATGGGCAGAGGAAAACACAATCAGCTTCCTCAAAAATACAATGCGCAACTGGAATACAATACTTACAGCTCTGGAATAAGACTAGCAGAGGTTAATATCAGGAGAGGGATCTTCCAGGGCGACTCACTATCCCCACTACTCTTCGTAGTAGCCATGATTCCCATGACAAAAGTACTACAGAAGATGGATGCGGGTACCAACTCAAGAAAAGAGGCAACAGAATCAACCATCTGATGTTCATGGACGACATCAAGCTGTATGGTAAGAGCATCAAGGAAATAGATACCCTAATTCAGGACTGTAAGGATTGTATCTGGGGACATCAGGATGGAGTTTGGAATGAAAATGCGCCTTGTCAACATACAAAAATGCAAAGTAACGAGAACTGAAGGGATAAGCTACCATGATGGGAGCAACATCAAACACAGATGATGACAGGATACAAATACCTGGGAATAATGGAAGGAGGGGATATAAACACCAAGAGATGAAGGACACGATCAGGAAAGAATATATGCAGAGACTCAAGGCGATACTCAAGTCAAAACTCAACGCCGGAAATATGATAAAAGCCATAAACACATGGGCAGTGACAGTAATCAGATACAGCGCAGGAATAGTGGAATGGACGAAGGCAGAACTCCGCAGCATAGATCAGAAAAGGAAAAAAAAAACCAGGAAACATATGACAATACACAAAGCACTACACCCAAGAGCAAATACGGACAGACTATACATAACACGAAAGGAAGGAGGGAGAGGATACTAATAAGTATAGAGGACTGCGTCAACACCGAAAAGAAAACAGAGCACTGGGGCAATATCTGAAAACCAGTGAAGACGAGTGGCTAAAGAGTGCATGGGAAGAAGGAACTAATAAAAGAAGCAGACGAAGACCCAGAAATATACAGAGACAGGAGAAAGACAGACAGAAACAGAGGACTGGCACAACAAACCAATGCACGGACAATACATGAGACAGACTAAAGAACTAGCCAGCGATGACCACATGGCAATGGCTACAGAGGGGAGAGCTAAAGAAGGAAACTGAAGGGAATGATAACAGCGGCACAAGATCAGGACCCTAAGAACCAGATATGTTCAAAGAACGATAGATGGAAATAACATCTCTCCCATATGTAGGAAGTGCAATACGAAAAATGAAACCATAAACCACATAGCAAGCGAATGTCCGGCACTTGCACAGAACCAGTACAAAAAGAGGCATGATTCAGTGGCAAAAGCCCTCCACTGGAGCCTGTGCAAGAAACATCAGCTACCTTGCAGTAATAAGTGGTACGAGCACCAACCTGAGGGAGTGATAGAAAACGATCAGGCAAAGATCCTCGGGACTATGGTATCAGGACGGATAGGGTGATACGTGCAAAACAGACCAGACGTGACGTTGATTGACAAATTCAAGCAGAAAGTATCACTCATTGATGTCGCAATACCATGGGACACCAGAGTTGAAGAGAAAGAGAGGGAAAAAAATGGATAAGTATCAAGATCTGAAAAATAGAAATAAGAAGGATATGGGATACTGCCAGGTAGATAGAGCAAAAAAAAAAAAAAAAAAAAAAAATAATAATCTAATAATAATACAACGAGCCCATAAAAACGCCAAAATATAGAAAGTATGTACTATATTTCAAAGACTGCTGTCTCTCTCTTCAGGTAGGTAATGAATGATAAATGTTACAGAAAAGGCGGTATTTAAACCAAGAGATCCACCCATAGGTAAACCGCTTAACTACCTCACCCCCCATGATAATTTAATTTTGAAAGGAATTCGTTGAAATTGGCCCAATTCCTTTCAAAATTAAAAGCATTAGTACCCAATATCAATTTCAAAGTTTCATGGGAAACAGACAACAAAATTCCTTTCTTGATGTTTTAATAATTAGAGACACGGCAAAATATAATTTTACCATATACAGAAAACCAACATTCTCACTTTCATACGTTCACTACTTTTTTTATCATGACATTCCTATCAAGATAGGCGTAGCCAGCAACCTATTCTTAAGAGCCTTACGAATTTGTTCCACAGATTTTCTAGAAATGGAATTTGAAGTAATTCGCAAGCAGCTTTTGTCTTTAAGGTATCCTGACCATATAATTGGGAAAGCAATTCATACAAGATTAGAGAGAACACCCAACAATAAAACAGAATTCATGAAAATGTCTGGCCTTTGCTAATGGGGCTGCAAAGCATAAACCAAAAATAAAATAAAACAAGTAAAAAATGCGCTGAAGAATCTTCGGCACAATCGAGTTTTCTGTCACAATCGAGTTTTCTGTCTGTATTGCTGCCAATAGTATCTTTATGGCTATCTTTAACCTTAAGTAAAATAAAAACTACCGCGGTTAGAATGCTGCAATTTGGATGCTTCCAGGTGTTTATATTTTCTCTCACTTCTGAAGTAGTGTTACCAGACAATTGCATTGTTCTGGCTCCATACTCGGTCGGTCAGTATAGTGGAAGAGGTTATGGGAACAATGTTTGCCCATCGTGCAGTGCCTGCAAGTTTGGCCAGGGCTTAAGATCTGACAGCAGACTGACAAACAAAGTCGGCACAATACACAATAGTTTTCTTATATAGAAAACTAAAAGGGGATTGTTAGGTTACCAGGGTGATAGCCTGATTAAGTAAATGTGAGTTTATTACAATATTCATAATAAATTTAACAATAGAGAAGCTACATGGCATCACTAAATTTAAATAGGATCAATTCAATGTAGGAAATACTCTGCAACTGGGACATTTGTTCCCATATAATTAAGTTATTATGACAGCAACGGGTTCGTCGGTGTGGAATTCATACAACTTGTATTAGGAAGACATTTGTGATAATCACATAACACTGGACATCGACTCCTGAAAGGCAGAGAGATTTCTGATGAGTATACTTTACCTCCCAAAACCTAGCATATGGACATAATTAATAAGAGCAAGATTTGAGGAGGTTTTTAATTCTCTTATAAATATATCAATGTCAAGTGGATGATTACTTCATTAATTCACTGAGTCCAAAGGAATACTTGACATAACCTTACACTGTATTTGGAAATAACAAAGGACTGAAAAAGAAAGATTAAAAGTTCGAGATAAAAGATAATGCCTATGGGCCGACTTCTCTTAATTCCAGACATAACTTATGCAATTTGGGAATGCTGTCTTAGTAAAAGTAGGAATGACACTCTTCATTCATAGGCCCCGTGTACACGGTTGAACTTTGATTGACGAACTTTGTTCGATGTGACGTCAGAAGCGGGGAAAGTCTGAACTCTTCCTGCTGTATCTCTGCTTCTGACGTCACATCGAGCAAATTTCATCGAGCAAAGGTCACCCGTGTTGACGGGGCTTAAGAAGAGTTGGCAGGCGAATCAATGTTGTACAATTTTTGGCCGTCAGGGAGAGATGGTAGAATCAGATTTGATTAAACAAAGAAACATTATAGATAAATCTTCCTTCAAGCAGCAATTAAGAAGATTAAAGATAAATTGTGAACTTGGGTGATGTAATGGCTGAACTCTGGACCTCTTGTTATAAATACTGGTTTTCTGTAACTCTTTACATTTAAAGGAGGTGTGTTAGCTTACCTGCTCGTTTCTTACCTTTTTGCAACAAGTAGATCCTTATACATAAACAAAACAAAAGGGAAAATTATCACTGGGGAGCAGGAATTATACTCAGGGACAAAGTAATATATATATATTTTTACACTACACATAAATAAATTACTGTGATATAAGCATGGGCATGAATTGACATGAAGCAAGGCTCTTCTGGAAGAGCTGAGATGTATGCATGTGTGCGCAGAACAGTGGTTCAGTACAGCATCTTACAACATCTCTATAAAAAGAGAGGACAGCGATTAAGTCTAATGCTGACATGCACAAGATGAAAAGTGATTTTAATTGCATAGTACAGCTGAAGGCTGGGGGGATAAGTTGGATAAGTTGAGGTGAAATTCAGGTAGCTCCAGCGCAGGCAAAATGGCAGCTGGGCATAGGTAAAAACAATTTCCAAATTCAGTTAACTAGGAAATCTACATCAAGTGAGCTGTAGCCAAATTGGAGAAGGGGTGACATAAAAGATTACTAGTTCCAAAGGAAGGAAATCAAGAGACAAGATAATGAAGCTTGGAAGGATATTGACTAGGAGGAGACATGTGAGGGGCAGACAAATCAAAATGTGTTAGGCCAGAAACGTGTCAGAATACTCTTATCTGAGGTATTATAATTCTTGAATTAACTAGAATGGATGCTGCTGACTTCCAAGTTATATAGACCAGGCAAGATAAAAGTCCTCGTGTGGCTCTTGCCCTGGGGAGATCAGTCAAGCCTCAGCACATGCTGCTTCCTGTCCAGTGAGAATAAAGGTAGACAAGCAGATGCTTCCATTTGGGACAAAGCTTACCAGGTGAAGAAGGGACCCCGCCACTATCGCTGGGCAATGTAGGGTCGTGGGAGCTTATCTCAGTTGTCAAGTAGAGTTTGCCTGAAATGATCTGGCCCACAACAGTAAAAGTGCATAAAGGAAAAAATTAAGACCAGTATTTGGCACTAGGTGTGTGGTTCCCTTTCACAGTAGGAAGGATCCATAAAAAAGTGGCAGCAGAACGAGAAAAATTAATATTTATAACTATATATTTGTAGCCAAACACACACATACTACATACACATACACACACACATAATATATATATTATATATATATATATATATATATATATATATATTATATATTGTTATATGCGATCAATCCTGGGGAGGTCACTCTTTTATAAAACCATAATTCTGAGACGCAGATTGGCAGATATAAACAGATATGGAAAAAAGAACCCTACTTGAGTGGTCTTCTGACAGAATGCCTCAGAGATAAGGATTTTAAGATATACTCTGATGAAACAATTGAGCACTATAATTCTCAATGGGGGCATCAGAACAGTAAGTTTTACAAGGAGCACTATCAGTCTCCATGGCACTTCAAGTTTTCATTAATTCACAAGGTTAAACAGAACACTAGTGCCAATTAGCAAGTAAACAATACTACAACTAAAATTAGTACACTAGGGATTACGAACTGGAATAGATTAAAAGATATCACATTATACAGTGTGTAATAATATGCTTAATTTTCATTCGTGGCCTGTAAGTCAATTTCATTCAGTTACTTTCAATTTAAATTTTTTATTGTCACAAAAAAAAACTGGTTAAGGTTTTTCTCGCTCCCACCGAAGGTTGTTATTATTTAAGTGGTACCTCGCCCCATGAGAGTTGTTTTTTGTCTCTTTTCATGTATTTATTCGGCCGGATGCTTGTTTGGTGATTGCGGGTCGTTGCCTCACTTTTGTGGGGACCGTTGGTTTGAGGATGAAAAGGAGTATGCTTTCGGCTCCTTATCTTGGAGGTTTCCTGACCTGATCCCTACAGGACGTTTTAAAATTTGGAGAGTCTCTTGGCCTTGCTACATTTGAGGACCCCCCTTTTCACCTGTATTACGGAGGGCGTTGACGTATTCCGCCTCCTAATTACTAAAGTCGCTGTGGAAGCTGCAGCCTTGTTTGAGAAAACGTTTCCTGTGCTCTGTTCGGGCGCCCTTCCTGTGTGCTGCAGAAGTTACTATATTTATGTCCCCTCATCTCTGGACCTGCCTGCTGCCCCTGAGAAAGCATCTTAATGTCTTGTCCCTTGTCCTACTTTCGTCCTGAAACCTCCGGAGTCGTGAAAGCCTGAATCTGTTCAGCTAGCTGGTAAGGATATAAACTGAATATCTTCTTTATTGGCGTTACTGACGCAGGTCAGTGTATCCCCGGCTGCAGACCCCCTTCGTGATTCCGGAGCAGTTGATAAACAGCCGTGTGTCATTCAGTAGTGGTGTTATCGACCATTTTATATTCCCTGCGTGTAATCACCTTTGATGTCAGATCAAGTGATCTGTGTTAAGTTATTTGTAATCATGAAATATGTAAATATTTTTTTGGTAATTGTATGATCTAGGATTAAGGTTCTTTCCCTTTTTCATTATCTTCTCCAAAAGAATATTTTCAGGGCTTTCTAGAAATAGGCTGTTTTCCTTCCTCCTCCTAATTACTGTCTCTTGTTCTATCGTGTGAATGAGGATATTTTTAGGTAAAATATTTGTAAACCCTAATCATTTTTTTGTCACGTGGGTTTAATTTAAGATTTATTTATAAATAAATACTAAGTTTTGGTTTATATTTTCGTTAATCCTCTTTGAGTGTTATTTGGTGTTTTTCACTGTTTGGAGATCTTGCCCATTGGCTTTAAATTCTAACCTTTGTGGCACTGATCGTTAAGAGAAAAGAGCCTGTTCTTGCCACTTATACTTTTAAATAGTTGTGAGTAATGTCATAACATATTTGGCGACCTCTAGCCAGGATCATCCGACAGAGTAATTCACGAGTGCATTCAAAGAGGTGTTTAGGTCAGTGGATGGGCTTAGGTAGATTATTTTCAGTTCCACCCCACTTATATATTATTATGCATTATTTTGATGAGGAAGAGAAGCGCTGCTGCCCAGTTTTTGGCAGACCCTGATTGGGAGAGGAATCTCTTTGATCTAAAACGAGATCAGTTATGGATATATAAGTGAATTTCTAGGTTTGAGTGTGTCTTCAGAGGTTAGGAAAGGCCAGCTCTTATTTGCAGTAATTAAAGCTGGTAAGTTGTTTAAGAAACCTTAGGTATCATAGAGTGATGGAGGAAATAGGGAATAGTAACAAAATGGTGAAAATAAGGTGGTAGGTGCCAGAGATGTTGAGGAAGAAGACAATGTTAGTAATAAAATTGGAACAGGCAGTGGAAATAATGATATAAATGATGGTCAGGGGTTTAGCCAACTGAAATTGGATATTTTGAAGGAGCAATCCAGGATTAAAGAGTTGATTTTAAAAGCACTTCAGCTACAGGCTGAAGAAAGGGCGAAGGAAAGGGATCATGAAATCCAATTGTTAAAATGCAGATGTCGGCCGATAATGGTAATAATCGTAGTGATAATAATAGATTTAACCTATTAAGTGCCCTTAAACTGTTCCCCTTTTCCCCAGTTTAATGAAGAAGACGTTTCCGAATTTTTCATTTCTTTTGAAAGAATTGCTAAGAAGTTGAATTGGCCTCGGGACATGTGGACCACTTGATCCAGTGTCGCTTAAAAGGTAGTCGCAGTGTGTGTAAAACCAATACACTTAACGAGGGATTATCATCTGATTATGACTCTGTGAAAGCGATAATCCTGAAAGCTTACGATCTCGTTCCGGAGGCATACAGACAAAAGTTTAGGAACTTTAAAAGAGTCCGGATATGACTTTCGTGGAATTCGCCCGAAAGAAAGAACAGTTCATGGACGACTGGTTAAAGTCTAAGGAGGTTGACTCGTTTGAAAAGTTTAGGGAGTTAATTTTGACCGAAGAATTTAAGAGTTCTGTGTCAAGGGAGCTAAAGATTCATTTGGAGGAGTTAAAGATTGATTCTTTACAGGAGGTGGCAATTGCCTCTGATGAGTACTCCCTTGCACACAGGCAATACCCGGTAAGGAAAGATATGTCTAAAAAGTTCTCTCCTCGTAATGGAAATATTTGGCAGGGAAAATCATATCAGAAAAGGTCTACTGATTTTGATAAATGCAAGTGTGAACCGTAATGTAGATAGCAGTAAAACCGGTAGTGTAGTATCACGTAGTTACGTGAATAGTAGTATGCTGGTGGTGGTAGTGGACGCAGAGAATCTCACGAGTCTGGGTTAAGTTGTTATTGGTGTAATAGGAAGGGTCATATAAAACCGAATTGCTTTGCTAGGAAAAATTACCTAGAAAGGAAAAAAAAAAAGAATACGGAAACCCGTTTAATGTTGTTTCTGCGGACACTTCTCCAAAGAAAGAAGTATCGAATGAGAGCAAGTGACTAAAATTTGCTAAATACATATCGAATGGGACATTTTCACTGATATTGACAAACGAATAGGACGTAGTGTTAAGATTCTTCGTGACACTGGTGCAGGTCAATCTTTAATTTTAAAAACGTCTGTACCTAATGGGTTTGAATTTTCAAATAATGATTTTTGTAATTCTGGGGGGTGGATTTCCTAACACGATTGCTTCTATCCTCTCGAAACGATGTATCTAGAAACTGAGTATTACGAAGGTACGTAAAACTAGCAGTGGTCGACATGTTTACCTGTTCCCGGTATTGACATGTTATTTGCTAATGATTTGGTGTTACATGACGAAGGCAAATTATTTCCCAATTTTGACTGTTACGGAGATAGAGGATGATGCGTATTGTTTTGATGTTTCTCTGGGAACCTACCTCTGTTATTACTCGTTCTCGTGCTCGAGAGATTGATCTCGATAATGTTAATTTAGACTTTGATGAAATGAAATGGACAGGCGACTGACACAGTGACGAGTAGTTGTAGTAGTAGTAGTGTAGTAGAGATATTTTGTTTAATGATATTGACTGGGATGTCGAGGCTTTAAAAGAAGCCCAAGAAAATGAGTTTTCTAATTTTGATGATTTTGATGGTGATGATTTATCAAACCTGTTTTTCTTAAACAAGAAGGTTTTGGTGTATAGAGTGAGTATTGGTCAGTTTAATGCGCCTGCTGACCAGGTTGAGGTTTTAAGGCAATTGGTAATTTCCAGAACGATACCGTTCTAAGTTATTATTTTTAGCTCATGAGAATAACCTTTCAGGGCATTTCGGGTCAGGAAAACTTTTCAGAAACTCGCTGAACATTTTTTCTGGCCTGGAATGCGTCGTGATGTAAAGCGACATGTATTATCTTGCAAGGTTTTGTCAACTCGTGGGGAAGCCAAATCAGAAAATTCCAAAAGCTCCTTTAATTCCTATTCTGTCAGTGGGGGGAAACCTTTCAGGAAGTGATTATTGATGTTGTTGGTCCTTTACCGCGGGACGCGCGGGGGGACATGAATATATTTTGACAATGGTTGATTGGATGTCACGATTCCCTGAGGCGGTCCCGCTGCGGAGTATTAGGGGGGAGAAAATTGGTCGAGGCGCTGGTTGGATTCTTTACGAGGTTTTGGTATTCCAAAGGTTATTCAAAGTGACTGTGGTACGAACTTTACAAGTAGGTACCTCTTAAGTGAAAATGAATGAGTTAGGGATTGATCATGTTACTTCCTCCCTTATCACCCTGAAAGTCAGGGCCAAGTGGAGAGATTCCACCAAACCCTGAAATCTGTCTTAAAAAAAAAATTTTGTTTGGAACAGTTGTGAATGGGATAAAGAAATTCCCTTACCCTGCTTTATTTGCAATCAGGTCAATGCCTAATAAGACTTTGGGTTTCTCTCCCTTTCAGCTTATATTTGGACATTGTGTTCGTGGTCCATTGGATGCTGTGAAAGAGCACTGGGAGGGAGAAACCCCGGAAATGAATGTTTTGGATTATGTATCTAATTTACAGGAGAAATTGCGTAGAGCTTGGACCTTTGCCCGGGAAAATTTAACAAAGGCTCAAGCTACTATGAAAACAAATTATGATGTTGGAACCCAATGAGACATTTTGATCCAGGAGACAAAGTCTTGGTATTGCTTCCCATGCCTGGGAAATCCACTCAAGGTAAATTCTCAGGTCCGTGGAAGGTACTCAAGAAATTAAATAATGTTAATTACCTGATTGGGACTCCTGAAAGACGTCGAAAAACCCAAATTTGTCACATAAATATGTTAAAGCCTTTGTCAGTAGAGAAGTAGAGGTAGACGTAGAACCATGTCACTGGTAGAGGTAGAAGTAGATCCTATGGTAGACATTAAATTTTCTGTGGGACCTGATGGTCTGTCTAATAATTCGAGTATTCTCAATAGCCTTGATGTTAAATTTCAGCACCTGGATAAGGACAAAGTAAGAAACGTTTTTAACAATGTTAATTAATGATTATAAGGATTTATTTCAGGATTCACCAGGACGCACTAATATTTTAGAACACGATGTTGATGTAGGGGAGGCACGACCTATTAAACAAAGTCAGTATAGGTTAAACCCTGCAAAAGGGACATCGTTAAAGACGAATGAAGTATATATGCTGGACACGTCTCTTAGAGCCCAGCTGTAGCCCCTGGAGCTCCCCAGTAGTCTTGGTTAAAAAGGAGGGGTGGCGAGCATCGACCGTGTGGATCTGCTAAATATATTAGCAAATTTGATTTGTTGAAAGGCTACTGGCAGGCCGGTCTTTCACTCAGGGCAAGGAAAATTTCTGCATTTGTATGAATGCAAGGTTATGCCATTCGGTATGAAAAATGCAGCCGCCACCTTTCAAAGACTCATGAATTTCATACTTGTGATAGAAGGATGCGTAGTATATATTGATGACTTAATCATTTATAGCGACGACTGGGAGACACATCTAAAGAGAATTAGAGCTCTATTTGAGGTTCTAAAAAAGGCTGGTTTTGGTTAGTTAATTTAAGGAAGAGTGATTTTGCTCAGGCCAAGGTAGTTTATCTTGGGCACGAGATAGGCCTGGGTAAAGTCGCTCCTAAGAAAGCGAATGTGGAGGCTATTTCAAACTTTCCTGCACCTCAAAATAGGATATTGCTCATCCATTAACTAATCTTTTGAAGAAAGATGTAAAAAAAAATTTATTTTTTTTTTTTTTTATTTGGGATGACCAGTGTCAGGAATCGTTTGAAAAATTGAAAGCTTCTTTAATACTTTTCCATTGTTACGTTCCCCGGACTTTTCTCTCCCTTTTTGTTTAGCGACAGATGCCAGTGATGTAGGTTTAGGTGCTGTTCTTCTTCAAAGACTTCCCGATGGAACGACTCATCCTGTGGCGTACTTCTCTAAGAGTTGTTACCAGCAGAGAGGAGGTATTTCGACCGTGGAGAAGGAAGCGTTGTGTTTAGTAAAAGCCCTCCTCCACTTTGAAGTATACCTGTTGTCCTCTCCGGCTCAAGTAATTGTGTTAACGGATCACAATCCGCTTATTTTCATAAATAAATTCAATAACAAGAATCAGCGCATCTTACGTTGGAGTCTTATCCTGCAGGAGTATACCCTTAATATCCAACACATCTCTGGCAAAAGTAATGTTGTCCCCGATACTTTATCGAGAGCCTTCGAGAAGGTTTAATTTGTTTAGAAGTAGTTAACGTATTAAGAATGCCTCAATATTAACGATTTTTCTTGTTTTTCAGGTCCAATATTTACATTGCTTTTACTTATTTTTTTTCTCTCTCCCTCTCTTTTGTTAGAGTATTGAACTTTATATATAAAGTTTTATTACCTTAATTCAAATAGATTTTGTTAACGTTTGTTTTTGAAAATTAAGTTAATTCTTTCATTAAAAAAAAATAATAAATTATTTTTTCCTTTTGGTGGGGAGCTGTAATAATATGCTTAATTTTCATTCGTGCTGTAAAGTCAATTTCATTCAGTTACTTTCAATTTAAATTTTTATTGTCACAAAAAAAAGACTGGTTAAGTTTTTTCTCGCTCCCACCGAAGGTTGTTATTATTTTAAGTGGTACCTCGCCCATGAGAGTTGTTTTTTCTCTTTTCATGTATTTATTCGGCCGGATGCTGTTTGGTGATTTTGCGGGTCGTTGCCTCACTTTTTGGTGGGGACCGTTTGCTGAGGATGGAGGTTTCCTGACCTGATCCCTGCAGGACGTTTTAAAAAATTTTGGAGAGTCTCTTGGCATTGCTACATTTGAGGACCCCCCTTTTCACTGTATTACGGAGGGCGTTGACGGTATTCCGCCTCCTAATTACTAAAGTCGCTGTGGAAGCTGCAGCCTTGTTTGAGAAACGTGTTCCTGTGCTCTGTTCGGGCGCCCTACCTGTGTGCTGCAGAAGTTACTATATTTATGTCCCCTCATCATCTCTGGACCTGCCTGCTGCCCCAGGGTTGAAAATAGCATCTTAAGTGTCTTGTCCCTTGTCCTGCTTTCGTCCTGAAACCTCCGGAGTCGTGAAAAGGCCTGAATCTGTTCAGCTAGCTGGTAAGGATACAAACTGAATATCTTCTTTATTGGCGTTACTGACGCGGGTCAGTGTATCCCCGGCTGCAGACCCCCTTCGTGATTCCGGAGCAGTTGATAGACAGCCGTGTGTGTATTCAGTAGTGGTGTTATCGACCATATATTCCCTGCGTGAATCACCTTTGATGCCAGATCAAGTGATCTGTGTTAAGTTATTTGTAATTAGTATGGAAATATTTTATTTGGGTAATTGTATGATCTAGGATTAAGGTTCTTTCCCTCTTTCATTATCTTCTCCAAAAGAATATTTTCAGGCTTTCTAGAAATAGGCTGTTTTCCTTCCTCCTCCTAATTACTGTCTCTTGTTCTATCGTGTGAATGAGGATATTTTTAGGTAAAATATTTTTTTGTAACCCTAAATCAGTTTTTTTGTCACGTGGGTTTAATTTAATTTAAATTTATTTATAATAAATACTAAAGTTTGGTTCATATTTTTCGTTAATCCTCTTTGAGTGTTATTTGGTGTTTTTCACTGTTTGGAGATCTTGCCCATTGGCTTTAAATTCTAACCTTTGTGGCACTGATCGTTAAGAGAGAGCCTGTTCTTGCCACTTATACTTTTAAATAGTTTGTGAGTAAGGTTTCATAACAAGTGCTAAAACACTACAGCAAATGATTATCCCTTTGGCACCACAGATATGGCACTCCAGGATCTTCCTGGCGGTTAGACTTGAGGTGGTTCTGTTGGAGTTTATGAAAGCGGGAAACACAAGGAGGAACCGCAAGGGGTCTGCAAGATGTACAGTGATGACACAAGAGTTCGAGATTGTGCAATGATTATAGCAACAATAACATTATTATACTGATGTATATCAAAACAGTAATTTACTTGACTTGCTATTTCATAATGGGGGTGAGAGCACATAGCAAGCCGTGGGTTTGGGCCTAAGTAGTGGTTGGCATGAAGCTGGAACTGGATACTAAGGTCTGGATTTGAACCAAGGATCAGTTGTCTCTTGATCTATACATATGGTACGGCACTGAAAGGTTATGAACTCCACAGGACGTATTTATACTCTAAGGAGGGTATCTGAGTTTAGGGTTTCACCCCCACCAAACTGGAGTTGGCGTTGGCAGTGACGTCTTAGCCGGCAGCTTCCTGCAGTGATTCTGATTTCGCAGGGGAGTGATAGCGCCGCGGCCCTTGTTCCTCCATCTCGCAGGCTCAGGTCCTGAAAATAAAAAATGGACCTGTATCGAGATTTTAGAAGGAGACGAGGGCCTTGGGATGCACGTTCGCAGAGAGAGAGAGGAGGTAGCAATTGTCAAAGCTGACAGGACCGCGCCTAAGGAGTTGCTAAATGGGTCAAAGGTCGATCGAGGAACTGACCAGGGGGCTGGGCTGGAAACGTTAAGCTTGGTCAGGGAAGGTGTGAACTCTTAGCTACTGCCCGACAGGTATTGTTAACCCTTGAAGAGGTTTAGGGGGCGTGACTAGAAATCAATTTGCCGGTGTGGATTGCACCTTGCTCTGAATGGGTCGGTTCCTTTGGAGAAGGTGTTTGATAGGCTTTTATCATCTAGGATTAAGAAGGGGGAACTCTTCCCTATTTTACGTTAATGACTCGAAAGTCAAAATACTCCCAAGAGGACTTATGAGATACAACTCTGAGAAGGACTTCACACAGATGGGGAAATACGTCTGAGGAAAACATTCCAGATCTCGCCCTTATGGTGTAGGGAACTGAATTTTTACTTCGCTTTTCTTATTTGAGAGTACAGTTGTAATTAATATTACAAAGATTGAGTATATGCCAACATTAGACAATCATACTCGGAGTAACACACACACACACACACACACACACACACACACACACACATATATATATATATATATTATATATATATATATATATATACATATATATATATATATAGTATATATATATATATATATATATATATATATATATATATATATATATATATAGTATATATTATCTTATATACTACACACACACACACACACACACAAACACATCATTACATAAGTATATATATATATATATATATATATATATATATATATATATATACTATACTACACACACACACACACACATATATATATATATATATATATATATATATATATATAAATATATATATATATATATATATATATAAATATAAATATATATATATATATATATATATATATATATATATATATATATGATATATATATATATATATATACTCATATGTATTTATATATGAAATTTTATCCCATCAACGTCTTTTACAAATGTTTAATATTCAACTCACGCGACTTCGGGAATATCACCGAAGTGGAATTATAAGTTGTAAATGAATTGGTACCTTCTAAAGGAATCAGAGGCGATGAAACACGGTTTTTCGGTAATACCTTTTTACCAAAGCATCTGATAAAGGTGAAAGTTGGCAAGAATAATTATGTTTTATAACCCTACCTAATTTTTGCAAGTAGTATTTAGCACCTATGTTAAACAGTTCGGGTTTTTATCAGTAAAAGTATTTCTATGCCAAGGCCATCAAAATCTCAGGTAAGGGGAAAATGTCTCTTCACTGTGGCTCTACCCACTTGCCGATGACATATTCACTAACTAATAGTAGTACCCATCCTAGGCTTCAGCGATGTCGTACCATTGATTGTATTATTATTATTATTATTATTATATATATATTTTTTTTTTTGCTCTATCACAGTCCTCCAATTCGACTGGGTGGTATTTATAGTGTGGGGTTCCGGGTTGCATCCTGCCTCCTTAGGAGTCCATCACTTTTCTTACTATGTGCGCCGTTTCTAGGATCACACTCTTCTGTTATTATTATTATTATTATTATTATTATTATTATTATTATTATTATTATCATTTTGTGGAGGTTTCATAGCAACTTCCACAGCAGTCGTGAGGACCAAGGCTAAGAGAGACCAAGAGACACAAGGTCTACCCAATAGGTGGGGTCGCCTGCCATATGGGGTAACTATATGCTATGTAGGTGATGACGTATCTTAGAGGCACCTTGTAATGACGGCTATTCACCGGCTAACGCAATAAGGAGGTAGCAAAAACGCCGCCTACATGGGGGATTTGGGGGAAGTGAGCTGACATTGTTGGGACTAAGTTATTAGCTTGGAATTCCCCCATTATTTTTTATATTCGTATTGTTTCTACTTTACAAATAATTCAGTATATGTAATTCGTCCACATAATGAACCAGTCTGTAGCTTATTTGTTAGATCTACATCTGTTCAGGGTTTGTTTACAAAAAGACAATCCGTTTTGTTTTACCTCAGGTTTCGACACTATAGCCTATTTGCTGCAGCAAGAGATGAGTGTTGCCAAGTAACTATTACCCATTATCGTGATAATTACCTATTCACACCATATTAAATCTTGCTACGGGTCTTCTCTCTTGTATATAAAGTGGCAGGCCGTAGCACAAATGCGGTCTTGCAACCACGCGGACAATTCCATATCCTGTTGGCCATTATTGTTGAAGCCTAGACTGTGTTAGTGACTTACTGATTACCTGGTGAATGGACAGTCTCACGACGTCATATTATGTTTACATCATGAATGGTGCCTGGATCCTTTTCTGTGATTTTCTCGGTTCCGACATCGACGACTTCATTTTGCTCTATAAATATAAAAACACTATCGAACTTAGGTATTAAATAATACTTGAAAAAATTAGGTCATCTTTATACGACGCTTTCTTAAAAAGGTGTTGCCGAAATACCGTTTCATCGGCCCTGAATTCCTTAGTAGGTGTCTTGAACACTTGACACTAACCTTCGACAACTCCAGTCGATGTTCAAATCATCTTAATGGCTCAGTGATATTCCCGAAGCAGCGTGAGTTTTATATAAAATGTCATTTGTAGCTTAATAATTAATTATATATATATATATATATATATATATATATATATATATATATATATATATATTTATTTAAATATTTGGTATAATTTGTTCGATAGTTAGGTAGGTAAAACGCCAACCCCAAAGACAGCAGAAACTCCTAAAGTGATGAGCTCCTGCTGTCTGTGGAGTTCGAGTTTTGCCTACCTAACTATAGAACAAATTATACCAAATATTTATAGAATGTATATGTATATATATATAATATATATATATATTATATATATATATATACATATAATTATTAAGCTGCAAATGACATTTTTATATAAAACTCTCGCTGCTTCGGGAATATCACTGAGCCATTAAGATGATTTGAACATCGACTGGAGTTGTCGAAGGTTACTGTCAAGTGTTCAAGACACCTACACACACGCATGTGATGTGTGTGTAGGTGTTTGAGAGAGAGGGAGACAGAGATAAAGTTCCTTTTTCCAATAAAACATTTACCTGTTCAACTTACAAAACAGTTTTATGTAACGTTTTGCCTTTGCTGGACGAGAAACTAATGCTATATATATATATATATATATATATATATATATATATATATATATATATATATATATATATATATATAATATATATATATATATGTATATATATATATATATATATATATATATATATATATATATAATAAATATATATATGTATATAATATATATATATATATATATATATATATATATATATATATATATATATATATATATATATATATTATATATAGAAGTTGCATAGCCTTAGTTTCTCGTTCAGCAAAGGCAAAACGTTGCATAAAACTGTTTTGTAAGATGAACAGGTAAATTTTTTATGGGAAAAAGGAACTTTATCTCTGTCTCTTTCTCTCTCAAACACCTACACACACGCACATGCAGATCCACACACTTGCCCGCGTACATCTACATACACACAGTCAACAGTGTCTTTGAGTTGCAGAAAGGAGCAAGGAAACGCAATAAAAATAAAACATTCTTTCGCTAACAAGGCCAGCGCTTTCTGGTCTCTCATTCGATGAAATTCTTTCCTCTTCTCTGCTAAGAGTTCGTCTATTGTACGATAGCATTTATGCTCTTGGAATTTTTTCTATGATTCACTTTAGAAGAAAGGCAAGGATAGTGACTGATCTCATGGTTTGAGGTTCAGTAAATAACGTACTAAGAGGAAGTAATCTCCTTGTAGCATATAAACACTGACAAGGTCGACAGTTTTTACAGGTCTTTTGCAGTGATGAAACAAGATTGCAGATAGTAGTGATAATAAAATACATGAATCTTGGCAAACGAAAAATGCAAAAGTAATATTTTCCCAAAGAAGAATGATGTAATTTCCTTTTGCTTTTCTCTGTTGTTATTTATTCGTTTACTGCCCAAGCCGAAGAAAATCCATACAATTTAAAGATCAGATCGTAACACTTTTCATGTGACCTATGGCTAATAGAAAGACTGTTCTTCTCTCGTTGCTATGGATTGCACAGGATTTCACTGAAATCATTTACGAATAGGATTTCAATTCTATGAGAAACAATTAATTTCTTTTGATTAGTCCTTATATTTGGTCGTCATTCAGTTTCATGCAACGTTAAGTAACGGATTAATTCGAAGTATTAACTGTAGTACAAAACTTTGTTTTTGAGTCTTCAAATTCTTTTCATCCTTCACTACAGCAACAACATTTATCTATATCAAAGATGCATAACCAAGATATGTGACCTTTCGTCATCAGTGAAACCTATTCCAAAAAACAACCTACTCGAGGATTGGCAGATCTTTTAAGTCTGACGTTTGAGGGAACTGGGTATCGTAAGTATCGCCAGGGATTTGTTACTTACTTTCAATTTGTAATACAGCTTCCTATTTCAGTCGGACAGATATTGGCGTTATGAATGTTTAAATTAAACTTTAGATGAGAAACCATACACAATCTAGTATAAGTTATACTTCTATGTCTTTTTTTTGAAAAAATTTACGAGATAAGTCATGAGACTTTTATCAGTAAAAACGGGGCAGACGGATTCATATCTGTAATTCCTCCGGCATAAGAATTTTCTAACGTTTAGGCCTTCCTTATATACATTGTAACGTGCAGGTATTTAGACATTCCATCTAGTTTGTCTTCTCTCCTCCAAACATTCTCACTCTCTCTCTCTCTCTCTCTCTCTCTCTACACACACACACACATGCACATGCACACACACCACACACATACACACACACACACATATGTATATATATATATATATATATATATATATATATATATAGATATATATATATATATATATATATATATATATATATATATAATATATAAAACGAGGTCAAATGACACTCGTTTAAACAAATGAAAAAAAACACCTAACTGGTAACGTGGCCTACCTTTTCATGTTGAATGCCATCTCTGAAGTTAGCTGAAAATCAGTTTCAAACTAGGCTAATATAAATATAAACTGTTACTAAAATATACTTTTTATTTCCCAAAATTAGCTAACATGAAAATGGAATAAAATGAGTTAAGAATGACCAAAAAAAGAAACGTTAAACTATCATATTCCTCTCAAAATCATATTTAAGTACCCCCTTTTCTTCTTTCTGTCCAAACATTCATAGTTTATCAAAGTAAAAAAAATCGTCAAGATAAAATCCATTTTTCTATATCGTGACTTCGAATCCATCCGAAATAAAGAGATCATAATTATCACACCATAAAACATTTAAGTTCGTCAATAAAAAACGTGTGCCGCACCTCACTTCCCTTTCTCTAGAACTGAAGTAATTATCGCTTCAAATGTTAACTTTTTCAAAGTTTTCCACTTTACTTTACCTCCTTCACCGAAAACACTACATACATGAAACTCGTGATCTTTGGAATGCGTCACTGACCTCCTGTTTGTTTTTCATCTCAGCATCTTCGAGGAATCCAGCGCTTTGCATCCGTCTCTAACCGGCAAGAGCTAAGGTTATCAACCCCACTGTTTAATAATATAGATTGCTACTAGTGCCTTTAAGATATATATGAGTGAATACCTTTAGTGTTTCAACGTTTATCATTTCAGAGAGAGAGAGAGAGAGAGAGAGAGAGAGAGAGAGAGAGAGAGAGAGAGAGAGAGAGAGCTAAAGGCAAATGGGTGACATTTTGGAATTTTCACTCTACCGTTCAAGATTGCATTACGTTATCGATTAAGACATTAAAGAGAAATTTCACATCAGTATATAAACAAGAATGAGATAGAGAACAATGTGAACAGTAGCAATTGCAATCAACAATGAATGGGGAGTTAAAATATCGAAAAATAATGCCTAGATGAAGATAGTAATGGAGAAACCAAGGAACTATGAACATGGAATGAACTCATGCGTATAAATGTATTGATGCTGATTGTCACTGCGCGGCGCCATTGGAAAGGGTGGAGATGACACTGAATTAAGCTATTAAAGCATGGTCTTGCAGACGCTCTTTTCACTCTGTCATCCTTAATTTTCCATAGATTTGAATAAATATAGACTCATTGGAAAGCTCTTGGAAATCCCTTTTAAATGCATATAATTAAGCATGTAGAAAATACGGGGCTGCAGTGTTTTAAGTAAAGATATCCAGATAAGAATTTTACCTGGGTTCACTTTTTTACTCTACTGTTCCAAATTTTTTAATGTAAATTTTGATAAATTTATATAGATTAAAAACTCTTGAAAAACACTTTCCAATGAACCCAATGAAGCGCGTATATGTCTCAAACAATAGAAATAATCAAGCATGTCATGTGCCGTGGCAGTGATTTCTTGTTTTTACTATGGGGTTGTGTAATAAATGCTACCACTAAAGCCTGTTGAACCCCTTATATTTAATAGCCTTCTAAGTATCAAAGTCTTTATACACTACCTAGGTCTTATCGCCTTGCTATCCAGTCTGTGTCACCTAGGAATTAACCATATCACCATGACACATTGCACTTAAATTGTAATTATGTTGACTTATGCTCATTCCTTACCTATAGCAGTCATTATTACGAAAAGAAACCCACTTGCTGATATCAATAACTCATTTTCACAGATCACTTACTAATGTCAGTCTTATTGCCACTAATAATTTTAGGTCTATTTTAAATGCATTGTCATGTAAACAGAAATTACTAGATTGAATAATGTGTACTACTAAATTTACTTTAACATAATGCAACAAATGTCATAGATGACAAGACATTGTCATGGAAAATTAAGAGATGGCATTGATACAAAGCTCTCTCCACCCTTTGCAATGGCGGCATGCTGCACTCAGCGATTTCGCGCCTGTCCATTCCATGTTTATAGTTCCATGGGAGAAACAAATCCACAGTATACATGGATACAAATGTATATTAACTAATTAATCTAAACAGAGAGTTTTCGGGAACCTGTTTAAAAGTTTCCCGAAAGCTCTGTTTAGATTTATTTTAAAATATATTTGTACCCATACATGACTATGGATTTCTCTCTCCATTTTAAAATTCTTGCTACTATGAGTAGTTTTTAAAGATATAGTAATGATACCTTTTATTAATGCTTATCAGATTTATCTCTCTGATTGGTCTATGTAAGTAGCTTAAAGGCTTTGTTACTGCTTTTTGTAGAACTTCAGCGCTGAGTAGTTGTATTCTAGTACCGTTAGAAAGACAAAACAAAAACGTTAATTGTCCAGAAGAATATAAGGAATTCTTTTTAAAATTATATATCTATATATATATCTATATCTATCTATCTATCTATGTATCTATACTATATATACTATATATATATATATATATATATATATAATATATATATATATATATCGAGCTACAAATGTCCTTTAATATCTAATTCGCTCTACCTCGGAATTAATATATTTTCATATATGTTTAACCAAGGGGGAATTTATTAAGCGATAATAGAATTGGCGGCCGACGGGCACGAACCAGCGACCTATCAATTCCAGGACTGGGCATGAAGCCTTAGCCAATCCTAAGGCTTCACTGCCAGTCCTGGAATTGAGAGGTCGATGGTTTCGTGCCCGTCGGCCGCCAATTCTATTATCGCTTAATAAATTCCCCCTTGGTTAAACATATATGAAAATATATTAATTCCGAGGTAGAGGCGAATTAGATATTAAAGGATATTTGTAAGCTCGATATATGTATATGAATCACGGACATGTGATATGATATGATATATATATAATATATATATATATATATATATATATAATATATATATATATATATATTATATATATATACATACATACCATATATATATATATATATATATATATATATATATATATATATATATATATAACTATATACATATATATATATATATATATATATATATATATATATATATATATTATATATATATATATATATATATATATATATATGCAAGCTATCGCTCTATAAACATAGGAGAAAACTAAAAAGCGTTTCTATTTCAGTATTGCGAACAAACAGCAGGGATATATTTCTTTGACTGCTCTATGCAAAGCTTCTTTTATCGTAGGATACTCACCTTTTATGTCATTTCAAAGTTGCTAGTTTCAATGTGTCACTGTGCGCTGAAAAATACGATAACAAAATCTACCCCAAAATAATCTTTTATACTTTGCCATAAAAACAATGTTTGGCAAAAATAATGCAACAGAGATGTAAACACCTGTCTGCAACATGGAAAATTGTCATGAATTGCTTTTCGGCGCTGATAAACAGTATATTGCTATTTATGGCAGCAATTACCAGAAAAGCACATTACGTATCTTCTTACAATTCATGTATCATATCGTTAATAATTATTCTCAGATTATACTGGTATGTTTTTCATTTACAGCATGGGGTCAAGACAAAATATCATATTATCTTTCCAAAGTTTTTTGCCTAAATTTATTAGCATTGAACGTGAACAAGTGGTATGCATAATTTACTTAATATACATACTATCCACTTGTAAAATTTTTAAAATTTTACCGGAATTGAAGGGAACTCCAAAAATGATGATAGCAATCATAGGTGTGCTAAGGAATGCTTTGCTACTCTATTTTGCTGTATTAACAATTTCTGTTTGTTGAAATTCTGTTTTTATATTTTCAGCTGCAAATGTAAAAATAGAGCTGACAAGCACAATTTCACCCTTCATTCTTTGAACAGCCTGACATTAAAAAATTCTACATAAACAATAGTCTTATTATGTTAGGTTACAAAGCATTTATCTTTTTTGCAATATTGCCTAGAGATATACATAATGAAGAGGGATTTATTTATAGCTTCACCCGAATATTGTAAAATATCATAATAACACAATTAATTTTTTAGGGTTTAATCCGGGCACTAATATCGATGCTTGTTTCATATCTAAAAGTTTGAGGCTCTGTCATAGATATGAAAGGAAATGAGATTTTTTTGTCAATATCATTGTGTAAAGGTTTCGGAGTTTTAGCAGCTAAGCGCCTCTCACAAAAGTAGGCTTTATGAGAGAGTCTGTAAGGCCCAAAGTTCAGTGCATGGTATTCTTCTGACTTAATAAAGGAAATATCAAGTAAAAGAAATTGTAATGAAACTGCAGAGATTAGAAGGAATAACTGTGATAAGTATTTATTTATAAATAAGATCCTCATACCAAGTTTATTGCAACTCAGAGTAAAATTATTGATGTGTGTGTGTGTGTGTGTGTGTGTGTGTGTGGAGAGAGAGAGAGAGAGAGAGAGAGAGAGAGAGAGAGAGAGTACTCTACTGAACAATGAACTACGAATCCATGAAATAAATAATTAGTGTGTGCGTGTGTGTGTGCGTGTGTTTTTTTTATGGGAATTACCCATTCAAGCCTTTCCACACTGATATTTTGCAAGAACCGAATGAGCGCTTTATTCATTTAATTAATAACTGGTAATCTTACTTAAAAAATCCAGTGATGACTGATAAAATTGTCCTGGTTTTAATCAGCTGCGTAATTTCCTCCAATAACTTTTTTCATCGCTTATCCTCTAATATTTTTAGGACCCAATTCTCTTCGACACGAAACAAAAAAAAAAAAAAAAAAAAAAATCAATTCGTTCAGAGACTTGTAATGTGAAGATAATAAAACAAAGAAAAAATATATCGGTTTGCTTATTGTGTTCGTGCAGTGTTAGAATGGGATTTTTATTGTAAAAATAATAGATTAAAAGTCATGGGATGCTATAGTATTCCAGTGTTATTTTTTATATACTAGATCCAGCGTAATCTATTATCAAAATGATGTTTGTACCATAATGAAAGGCTTTCATTATTCGTCCAGTGTACATTCTAGCGAATAGTTTATATTTGAAAGTTTTTCCAGAGACTGGTCTGTTCTAGAAATATAGCATTTGATGAACTGCTACTTAAGAGACACTTTGTTAAATTAATGTACGTGGAAATTTCATAAAGTTTTTCAGGAGAGCGGACCAAAAGCAAATGCCCAGCCATTATCAGGCTAAGCATGGAGCAATAGTGCTGTATATGCTGTACAGGCTATTATATAACAATACTGAGGAAATGTAGATGGAAATTCGAGAACCACTGAATCCCCGATAATGGTGTCCGCTATTTGGTCGAAAGACCTTTGATATTAATTTGTGCGAAAAATTAAGCGGTTTATTAACATGCATGAAACACCCGAATAATCGTCATCTATTTGTTTCCCTTATCATCGTTTTTTTTCTTTATAAACCATATGATTGAAATTTCAATTTCATTTATACACTATCAAATGTTTTTTTTTTTCATTTCTCTCTTTTATCGCTTTTTATTCATGACGCCTTGTGTTTTCAGTTCAAGTCGTAATTTTAGTATTTTTCCCTCCCTTGGAAAGTTTGAAATATTTGATTATAAATGTGAAATGCTAATAAAGGTTTTGGGAACTTTGGGATATATTTCAATGAACGACATTCAACTATACACATACTCATGATAAACTACTGAATCGAACTATAATCCCCCCAAAAATATCAGCACGAAAAGCTTTGTTAGTGTAAATTTTTCTGTAAACGATCGGTAAAGAAAAATAAATTCCTCTTTCTGTCTGTTTGAAGTTTATCAACAATATTGTTTCGTTTATTTACACATAGAAGAGAATAAACAAAGTTTTCTTTCTACAAAACAAATAATGTAAAACTTTTTTTGTAAATCCTATCAAAAAGATGAATTTTCTATAAATAAATTTGTTCGAGGGTTATCATAATATGTATACATTTCCTTCATATCTTGCTGGAAAGTGCATAAATGATTTATTACAATTTAAGCACCAACCGGAATGTGACACTGCTCTGAAGGCTTTTGCATGAATGATGCACTGTTGCTGTAGAGGCGAAAATCATTGAATATTCTTCTTTGTGTTCTGAGGTGGCGTGAGAAATAGGTCAGGGAGAATGCGTAGAATTCTGTTCGAATTTGGAATGAAGGGTTTCTCTCTCTCTCTCTCTCTCTCTCTCTCTCTAACTCTCTCTTTTTACATCTGTACATCTACTAACGCAATCGAGAGGAAGATAAAAAGATATGTATCCACTTTTGTTTGAATAGGATATCGGCGAAAGAAATGAGCTCATTTTGACGACTGAATGGAAACATTCATTGGTGATTCCCTCCAGAGAAATAATTTTCGGTGAATATTTTAAGACTATTTCTCGAATGGTCGCCATTACCAATTACTTCTTGTTCATGGCTTATCAGAGGTATACGTTCTCTACTGGAGAATCCACTTCCTCATTCTTGTCACCGAATTACTACTTACTGCTAAAATTTGTATTGCATACCCAATTATTACTGCTCATTTTTATCCCTACTCGCATTTCGTACTACCTTAAAAATGACAGTATTGATGGGGATGTTACGCCACTGAACATATCAGTTTATCATTCTGTCAATCAGAGATGACACTATAGTGTGTAAGATGCCTTTCCCTCAACTCTTCCTTTCATCAAAGTTGATATGGGGCGGGGGGAGGGAGGTGGGGGGGGGGGGGGGGGATTGCAACAGCTGACTGCAGCGTAGTATTCCCTCACTGGGATTTCATGGGTCTCAAGTGTTTCTTCCATGCCTGAGTACTATTACGTAATACAGGGTAGGGCTTTAATACTGCTCCAACGGGCTTTTCACTGAACTGAGAAGAGGTTCCAGGAATTACGACAGCCCCTGTTGCATGCGCAACCGCGAGAGTGACATTCCAGGTTGCGTTCAATTTCAGCGAGTTGTCGGGGTTACGTCTCTCTTGGTGGATATATTTGCAATTATAAAAAGTGATGGTTGACATTTTCGTGGAAGCAAATAAAATAATGTTAGAAATCATTTGTATTTTTTCTGGTTATACAAACCAGAGCCTTTTATACTGTTAAACTCGCTTCCCGCTGAGTCCCCTCAGCCACTAAGGAAAAGTGGGTAGGGCTGGTGGGTGAGTGAGGGGCTTGGAGGCTGAGGGGTTTCCCCTACTCACCCTCCCTTTAGCCCCAGCGAGTTCCCCAGTTACCAGTTCAACGCCTGCCCCAGCCCGAGCTGAGGGACTCTTATTATGATAGGCTCTGGTTTGTATACTCGGTAAAAATACAAATTGCTTTTAAATAGTTGGTAAATATCCATTCGTCGTTGTTGGTGGTTAGAATCCAGAGGGCCACACCAGGGAACCTATTCTTAGGCCGTATCCCTGTCACCCCTTAACACACTTAAAGGCCACCTTCGGGAAAGGGCTCGTACTTGCATAAGCCAATTTAATCTAAAGGAGTCAACTAAGCATGTTTGCTACACAGCTGATCTAGCGGTCAGTGAAGTGTAGATGAGCATCAGTGGGTTGGATGTGTGAATATTGAAGGCATCAGAAATACTGGACCACTGGCACATAATTTCCCATTTCGTCCAGTGGGAGACTCAATTGGGCACTTTGGGGATCGGAAATCCAATGGAGGGGTGAATGAGTCAGTGATAATTAAATGTGAAATGTATTGACTTCAGATGGGTAGAACCGCGTTCAATTTATTCAGATTGCCTCTTACCCTCTGGTACCACGGCGTGGAATTAGCTTTTTGATTTCTACTTATTCTAATAATAATTTTTTTTAATCATAACGCATAAAGAATAATGTAAAGTCATTATGATTAGATTTGCTTTGTAGTTACTGCTCCAAAGACCAATACGAAAGTGTCAATACACACTTCACTGTGAACAATCAAGCGTGTCTATAAATAGAAATATGTATGAATGTACTCATGCATATATGTATACGTATACAATCATGTGAAATAAATACATCACATCCAGGATAATGCCCGGTCTTCATTCATCCATAGGATCTCATCAGAAGCAGCGGTTCTCCTCTATATGGAGAATATCATTATTTGAGTCTTTTGCTGGATTTATCTATTGAAGGTTATAGTTATTTTGAAAATTGCTATAATCTCTCTATTGAAAGAGCAGAATAGTTACTGGAGAATACTGTAAAATAGAGTCTGGATGAGAACATGTGACAATATTGAAATGTTGACTTCCAGCTGCATTAGGAGGAAATAATTTCTGACTACCCTTTGAGAGAGAAAATGCAAATCCTTCGAGTTTTATAACTTTTTTGTTTACGTTCCTTGCGCCATAAAACAAGTTTTCAGGGAAGCCTAGATGTGCTTTGAAGCATTTTTCTCAGCTGGGGAAAAAATCATACGAATATATTTTTTTCTTTTATTTTTGCAGCTATAATGTTTAGATTTCAACTTGAACTGTTCTCTGGATCTAACTCTTGCATTCGGCATAGCGTTTACATAAGTCATATGATTATTGCGTCATTTGACTGCCTCATTAAAAACGTTTTGAAGTGACGAGTGATAAAGGTTTAGATGGTCAAAATAATGATAACGGGAAAATTGAGGTGAGTGAAAATATGACAAGGTTGTAATAAAGTTTGCGAAAAAGGGAATCCCCTCAACTCTGAATTGGTAAAATAACCCGCACTTTCGTAAGCTGCTGTTTTTCGCCAGAACGTAATCTTTATTACACATCCCGACAAAGATTCTTTGTTACAGAAACCTGTAAAAGTTTGTGAAACCTAAAGCAAAATGACAAATGTATTATTTTGAACTTTAAATTTTCCGGGTACCTCTATAAAAAGGGTCAAGGTAAAAAAGAAAAAAAAAAGGGTGAAAATAACCACTAATTCCAGGTACATGCCTACAGAAGTTCATTAAAACTTGAGAAAATACAGTTTTGGGGTTTGTGGCTGTTTACATGACTTATGATCTTGAAAATCAGTCAAGGTAAAAAATTTTGGGAAAGCTGGAATTCAGTTTTAAACATGTTAGCTCCCGAGTTTCATCTAAAGCGGAGAAAAATGAAATTTTTGCCCGTGAACATTTAGGGAAAATATCAAACCCAAGATACTTACATACCAAGTTTCTTCATATCAGGTATAAGGTAATGTTGACATTTAAATTGGTCCATGGCTTTGAAAACAGGCCAAGGTGAAATACCTCAAGTAAGACCATTCAATCACGGCGTCGAACTAAAGCCCTGAGATCTCTGACCATCGTGGACTCGGAGAGATAAAACAGAAAATCTTAAAGCTTTCGCCTTTTAATTGAGTTCTGGCTTTCGAGAAGCAAAGACAAATTCGTTATTCTCTAAGACTAACTAACTTTCTAATAAGTTTATCATGACAGAAAAACTGAAGGAGGGAGATAATAATAATAATAATAATAATAATAATAATAATAATAATAATAATAATAATAATAATAATAATAATAATAATAATAATAATAATACAAAAGGGCAAAGTAACAAGGACTGAAGGTATAAAGCTACCAGATGGGAGCAACATCAAACACATAGATGAGACGGGATACAAATACTTAGGAATAATGGAAGGAGGGGATATAAAACACCAAGAGATGAAGGACACGATCAGGAAAGAATATATGCAGAGACTCAAGGCGATACTCAAGTCAAAACTCAACGCTGGAAATATGATAAAAGTCATAAACACATGGGCAGTGCCAGTAATCAGATACAGCGCAGGAACAGTGGAATGGACGAAGGCAGAACTCCGCAGCATAGACCAGAAAACTACGAAACATATGACAATACACAAAGCACTACACCCAAGAGTAAATACGGACAGACTATACATAACACGAAAGGAAGGAGGGAGAGGACTACTAAGTATAGAGGACTAGTCGCGTCAACATCGAAAACAGAGCACTGGGGCAATATCTGAAAACCAGTGAAGACGAGTGGCTAAAGAGTTGCATGGGAAGAAGGGACTAATAAAAGTAGACGAAGACCCAGAAAATATACAGAGATAGGCGAATGACAAACAGAACAGAGGACTGGCACAACAAACCAATGCACGGACATACATAAGACAGACTAAAGAACTAGCCAGCGATGACACATGGCAATGGTTACAGAGGGGAGAGCTCAATAAGGAAACTGAAGGAATGATAACAGCAGCACAAGATCAGGCCCTATGAACCAGATACGTTCAAAGAACGATAGATGGAAATAACATCTCTCCCATATGTAGGAAGTGCAATACGGAAAATGAAACCATAAACCACATAGCAAGCGAATGTCCGGCACTTGCACAGATCCAGTACAAAAAGAGGCATGATTCAATGACAAAAGCCCTCCAGTGAAACCTGTGCAAGAAACATCAGATACCTTACAGTAATAAGTGGTACGAGCACTAACCTGAAGGAGTGATAGAAAACGATCATGCAAAGATCCTCTGGGACTATGGTGTCAGAACAGATAAGGTGATACGTGCAAATAGACTAGACGTGACGTTGATTGACAAAATCAAGAAGAAAGTATCACTCATTGATGTCGCAATACCATGGGACACCAGAGTTGAAGAGAAAGAGAGGGAAAAATGGAAAAGTATCAAGACCTGAAAATAGAAATAAGAAGGATATGGGATATGCCAGTGGAAATTGTACCCATAATCAAAGGAATCTAGAAGATCTAGAGGCTGAAGGCTGAGTAGCTCCAGGACTCATGCAGAAGAGTGTGATCCTAGAAATGGCGCACATAATAACAAAGTGATGGACTCCTAAGGAGGCAGGATGCAACCCGGAACCCACACTATAAATACCACCCAGTCGAATTGGAGGACTGTGATAGACAAAGAAAAAAAATGATAATAATAATAATAATTACTTATTCTTCCTAGAGGTTAGTTTCGTCATATTCTATTGATAACAATATTAAAAATGTCTAAAATGTTTGTCAAAAATGTAGTGCGTTGGGCAACCTTAACAATAAAACGCATTTAACGATAAATACTTCAATATTAAGTTACTTAAAGATAAGATCCCACCCCCCCCCCCCAACAAAAAAAGATAAAAACAGTAGATAAGTATGTCACTTATTCTGTTAACATTCAAAATAGATTTTCAATAACTGGTAAAAATTCTAGATGATGCATTTTCGTCGAAACTTCGAACAAGCGCCGTAAACCTTCCGTTTAAATGGTTACTGTACTGCATAGAATCGATACTGATACTTGCTTTCTCGAAAATTTCGAGTGTAAATATGAACACAATTCTGCCCAGAGGAGATTCACAGAAGCGTTTTGGCTTCGCAACATTCCTCACGAATCTAGGTCCTATGAAAGGAATTTGAAGTCCCATTATTCTGTGCGTCAAATAAATCAAGCGACTGCCTGTGTAACTGAACGAAATAACCCATTGAAATTAAGAAGTAAAAAAAGCACGATAAACAGAAGTAATTGGGCAAATAGTTGGGATTCTGGTAAGAAGAGCAGACCGCATGGAATTGTTAATATACATTTCATTACGCTGTTTGATTTTGTTAAAAACTTAACGAGTGTAAAGATGAGAGAACACTGAAACTATTAGAATATGAATTGGGATACGTAGAATCAGACGGGCAACGAGAGTCTTATTTTTCTCAAGAAATCTACATATTCAAAAGAAGAGGCATCACGAGATCGCTCTAGCCCTTCTCATCTTGTTATGTTGCTTTGTAGACACCAGAGATGTTTTGTTGTATGAAACAATAGTTTCTAAGATTCACTGAAGAGGAAAGCGATAGCATTTACAAGAGTTCAAATGTAAAGTTGTCAAGATTTTAGATATGTTAATACACCTGCATTCACTGTAATATAAAGGATATATTGCCAGTTTTCCATTCTCAGTTTCTTAAAAACGACATGCTTTCCTACCCCTAAGCTTAACTTACTTGTTTTATACAGAGTTCAGAGCATAAGAGCAATATATGAAGAAATAAATAAATATTTGAAAATAATTCTTTATACTTTTTAAGTATAAACTTTTGGAATAAACCTATTGCTATGAGCATACAATATGAAAGTCAAGGGCTAAAATTTTAAGTATAGTAGTCAAAACCTGAAATATTAGCAATGTGCAATTCAATCATTTTAGATCCGTTTTCAGGTTCATATTTGTACCCTGATGGAGGGCTATTCATTTACCTTAGTTATTCTTCCATGTGCCCTCTCAAATTTTCTGAATTTTCGATAGAGCAACATTACCTCTTTGGTCCTTGGGTCCATCTTGTTGAGATAATTATGATCTATTCTTTGATATAATTTATTAAGACGTAAATTCTGTAAATACAAGTTTAGTGAGTATGTAGGAAGCTTTTCGTTTAAGACCAAGAAAATATCTATCATTACATCATAGTAGATATGAGTGTGTAAATACGTTTACCAAATAAAGATGCTCATAGATACTAATACCCCAACAAAATATATATTTCGACTAGCAATACTTCGGTCCTTATCACTGGAGAATGTGGTCAGTATATATACATATATATATATATATATATATATATATATATATATATACTATATATATATATATATATATATATATATATGTTTATAAAATATATATGTATTATATAGACACACATATATATATATATATATATATATATATATATATACATATATATATATATATATATATATATATATTTATATAATATATATATATATAGATATATATATATTATATATATATATATATAAACCATTAGAACGTGCACTAAAACAACGGTTTTATAAACATATCTCAAATACTTGAAAAGTTAGTAACCACTTACATGTATTATAAACTATTTTCCTTTCTCTCTTAAAACTGGAAAGTTCTCGACCTCCCCCGATAAGATTCCTTGTTTTCCACATCAAGCTCTCTTGCCACGAAATGCAACTCGTAATTTTGACATTTTATCGACTTTTTTCTCTATCAGAGTTCTCAATTTGACTGTAATGATGACATAGTACATCAGTACATCACCAGTACTCACCTACATATCTATGAATTCCTTCAGACGAACTCAGTCAGAATTTTATACCTACACATATATACTAGTGTAAGTGCTTGGAGTTTCTTTTTAGTAGCGAATGAAAGCCAATAACACGACAATGATTCGTTTCAACGCCAAATGACGAATAATTCATGAAGAACTTCCTTCACTTCACAAGAGGAGAGCTAATCTATTATTCAGCTCCTCTTGTGAGATGACTTTGTCGTGGAGACTTTTGCATTCTGCTGGATTATTACAAGAGCGTCGCAAATCCTTGATTATTCTTCTTTGTGCTGCGCTAATTGAACAAGTACAAGGCGAATTCACGGTTGCCTTTTCGCGTTCTGTTGTATTAATTGCTTTCTCTGTCTCTGGCTGTGTTGTCCATCTCTCTCTCTCTCTCTCTCTCTCTCTCTCTCTCTCTCTCTCTCTCTCTCTTTCTTACGCACTTCAAGAACATTCTAGTGGTTGTAGAATACCGAGTTCCCCGATTCATTGGTTTTGAAATTGAATGTGGCAGTGGTAATTGCTGAATTAGCTTTTATCCATTCTCACTTATGTCGTATATTAAAAACTGCATGAGAAACTAACGATCAATTTGAGATGGCGATGAATATGATATTTAGGCAAAAGGCCAAGCACTGGGACCTATGAGGTAATTCAGCGCTGAAATGGAAATTGACAGTAAAAGTCTGAAAGGTGTAACAGGAGGAAAACTCGAAGTTGCACGATGAATCAATTGTTAGGAGAGGGTGGAAAGCAAGATGAAGAAAGAATATGAAAGCAAGTACTGTAAAAGAAACGGAAGGGTTGCAGCTAGGGGCCAAATGCACGCTGCAAAAGACCTTCAGTAATGCCTACAGTGTCCCGCACGAGGTGCATTGGTGGCACTATTCCCCTACGGAGATTTTTCTCGAGAGGTAAATCATGGTAGAGAAGAAATTATATTATCTGAAAGAGAGGCAGAGAGAAATATACAAAGATAACGGAGTAACTGCTGTGTAAATCTTTAAATAACGTGATATATTTAGAAGGCTGATCATAATAAACTTGTATATGAAACATTTGCATAAAAACATCCGGAATGAGCCTCTTTTTTTCAAGACATGTTTAGACAAACGTTCCATTGAGCTGGGAACTGTTATTTATAAATTTCCTGTCAAAATATCGCAGTCTGTTTCTCTGAAGTCAGGAACCAACTCAACTGAAAATGATAAACATGACTGTTGTGTTTTTTTGTAATATGTTATGAAAGGTATCACTGGGTTAAGGATTATTCGTAATTAGTAAACCTCTCTGGGCGGTCCTTTTTCGCTTATCTTTCGTTTTCCCTCTGCACCCTAACGCCGACCTACTTGTGTTGATTAAAGACTAGGTACTTTTTTCACTGCTAAGATCAACAAAGCCCTACTGGGTTTTAACGATCGTTCGTCCAGTCCTAGAGCTGAATTTTGGTCACTCATCTTAGAAACTGGCAGATCTACCAATGCGCCACGAGGCTTGGGTTCAGAAAAAGAATGTTAGTTTACAGAATTACAAGGAAGTGGTGTAATACTAGTACTTTTGGCCACATAAAAAAATGCCAGTAAATTGCTATACTTCTTATTATACATTTATTATGTAGAAATATAATTACAGGCCTGGTACTTAATTCTAGGGACAACTGCACAATTACTCATAAAGATGTTTCAGGCTCAAGCCCTGTGATAACATAACTTGAGTTACTCAGAATCTAGGCACTGGATAGAGACTATTGAAGGGGAACCAATTCGTTATGCCTACTGTAGATTTTTGTGGTCTGTAACATTGACTGTAATGATAATACAATGCTGTAGAAACTGCTTAGAAACTGAGGTTAAGTACATCACGAATGCTTTAAAAGTAAAATTCAGAATCTCTATTTCATGTCTTGAAGTGTGCCATTTATCCAAAAAAAAAAAAATCTAGAATAAGATGACGATGAAGAAAATTATGACAAAAACAGTTTGTTCAAGAGAAACTTTACCCTGTAATTAAAGCTAAATCTATTGCAAACTGGAGTGTCAAACAAATAATAAAGCAATAGGAAAACAAAGAAAATGGATTCAATAGAAAATAATAGGCAACATAGTGTTTGAATTTTATTTTCTTCTTTTTTCCCACCATTATCCCTACATTAAGGGGTCGGTTGCTTGATCCACCTTATTTCTTACAACATCAGGCATGGTTTATTGTTTAGCAAAAGGGTTTTTACCACCGCGTGCCCGTGCTGTCATCAACCACAGTTACTGGCGATGGCCTCGCCTTTGACAATAAAACTCCACCTGCAAGGCAGCAGTTTCCACAGTTATTGGCAGTGGGCCTAGCCTTTTATTTTACTAAGACTCAAGGCGCAGTTTCCACAGTGAGTGCTGCCTTTTACAAAAAAGTAAGACTGCAGGCAGCAATTTCCACAGTTATTGGATGGGCCTAGCCTTTTACTAAAAAGAAGACTGCAAGGCAGCATTTCCACAGTTATTGGCATGTGCCTAGCCTTTTACTTTAAAAAGTAAGACTGCAGGAAGCTTTCCGTTTCCAGTTATTGGCGGTGGGGCCTAGCCTTTTACTAAAAGTAAGACTGCAAGGAGCAGTTTTCCACAGTTATTGGGCAGTGGGCCTAGCCTTTTACTAAAAGTAAGACTGCAAGGCAGCAGTTTCCACAGTTATTGGCGGTGGGCCTAGCCTTTTACTAAAAAGTAAGACTGCAAGGAAGCAGTTTCCACAGTTATTGGCGGTGGGCCTAGCCTTTTACTAAAAAGTAAGACTGCAAGGAAGCAGTTTCCACAGTTATTGGCAGTGGGCCTAGCCTTTTACTAAAAAGTAAGACTGCAAGGAAGCAGTTTCCACAGTTATTGGCGGTGGGCCTAGCCTTTTACTAAAAAGTAAGACTGCAAGGAAGCAGTTTCCACAGTTATTGGCAGTGGGCCTAGCCTTTTACTAAAAGTAAGACTGCAAGGAAGCAGTTTCCACAGTTATTGGCGGTGGGCCTAGCCTTTTACTAAAAAGTAAGACTGCAAGGAAGCAGTTTCCACAGTTATTGGCAGTGGGCCTAGCCTTTTACTAAAAAGTAAGACTGCAAGGTAGCACTTTTCCACAGTTATTAGCAGTGGGCCTAGCCTTTTACTAAAAAGTAAGACTGCAAGGCAGCAGTTTCCACAGTTATTGGCAGTGGGCCGCCTAGCCGTTTTGCCTAAAAGTAGGACTGTTTTGCAAGGCTCTTGCTGGGCCACTTTTCCACAGTTTATTAGTGGTGGGAAAAAAGGGGTGGGCCTAGCCTTTTAACCCAATTTAAACCGGCCCTCCACCTTTTACTAAAAAGTAAGACTGCAAGGTATAGTAGCTATCCTTTTAGTCGCCGTTTACGACACGCAAGACCTAAGGTGGTGGTAGTATTCTTACACCCCTACCACTGTAACAATTGAAACATCTTTGTTTCGGCCTCCGGAGTGATATATAGAAAAGGCTAAAACATTTAAAATGGTGTTGTTTCTTGCCAATGAAAAAGGATTTTTTGGATCCCAGCCCGGTAGAAGCAACAAACTGTGTTTCATAAAAATGAGCAGTTCTTATGTTAACAAAATATTAGACATTCCTGATACCTCTAGAGGTATATCATCGACAACCTTATAGACGATTCATGTGAATACAGACGATACCTTACCATCAAACTTGTATCTTATAAATCATTTAGTAATATTTTACAAGTGTTTCACCCGTCTTGATAATGATAATGACAACATTGTTTAACAGTAATGATAATAATTCTACGCTTGTTTTTGTTTTAAAAATTGTTCGTCAAAAATACCGATTTCTTGAAATTCTGCCACTCAGTTTCCGTTTGTATAAAATTCAGTTAACCAAATTATAATTGACATCGAAAAATGCACACTTCTGCGTTTATGTCTGCAACATCAGATATCAATATAACGCGTAAATAATACCTTATCTATAAACAGTCAAAGAGATATACGTATTGTTATAACATGAACAAATATTTTGAAAAAAAATTCAGATGTATTTATCTAGAGCCGAAGTTTTTTATTTTTTTTAATTTTTTATTTATTTATTTTTTTTTTATTTCCGGATTAATGTGCTTATTAATTCTTCTCCTTTTACCGACCTCGTATTGATGTAGATTTTGAATTTATGTCTAAATCTCATGCAAATAGCGGCATTAGTATAAAAAGACATTTCGGTCAGTTAATGAATAAAAGATTCCTAAAGAATAGAATCCTCATGAGAGGGTTTTTTAGCGCCGATAATCATTAGATTACATTCCCTGACATACAGTAAATTTAACTCAACGAAATAACTAATGAAGGGATAGATAGAGGTAACACAAATGCAAATTTTTTTCATAGAGGTTCTCTCATCTAGATTGATTTTATAACAGAATAGGTAATATGTAACATTTTTCCAAAAATATTTTTACAATTATTTATATATATTTATTTTCATGGAAATTAAAAATGATAAAAACGAAGCCCTCTTTAGGAGTTTGATGAATTTAACATTGATATTTTACAAAAAAAAAAAAAAAAAAAATATATATATATATATATATATATATTATATATATATATATATATCCTTATACCAACTAACAAAAGTGCAAAACATTCTAATTTGTTACATTCAACATAATGTTAATTGGTGATATTGTCCTGGTTTATTCTAAATTCTGTCATTTCTTCCAATGAATTTTTCTAATTATTGTACTTTCCCATATATGAGAATTTTTTTTTTTTTTTTATTGAATTTTATTTGCATCAGGTGTTGTCTCAGCTAATATTAATGGTATAAGATTACCCATGTAAAGTAGAAAAAATAAAGAATAAAACAATACGCAATCTCATATATTTGTGTACTTGTTACACGTAGTACATTATTGGACGAGACATTTTGCTGTGTAAAGATGTTGTATGAGTATACAGTATTAAGAACTTCCTAGCAATATTCAGCTCATTATCTTAGTTTGTTTAATTTTTGTAGCTTTCTGACAGCTGGTTTATGGTGAGCAGATAAAACTACTTTAGAATAGAAATACTTCCTGGACACAAGATGCTTTCGTTTTATCCTTTCTTACAAAGGATATCTGTAATTTGCTTGTGTTGAATCATTACCGATGTGGAAATCTTTTCAGCTCTGATTTTCGTTTGTTAACAGGGTCACGAATACAAAAATATGTTAAGAAACACCAGTAAAATTAGTTCTTATATCTAATAAAATCTAATTATTTGCACTCTAAAGCTTTTGTGTTTGCCCAAGTCGTTTATAATTTAATTGCCTTGTGCTTTATGAAGGCGTTATACCTTACATAGCTTATTATATCAGAAGCAAAGACGCGTACAAAATGAGGAAGTGTTGCCACAAGTTATCCAGGTCTGCAAAGAAATCTGCTGAAAATCCAGCACAGAAGAGAGGAGATGAATGCGCGAGAAGTTACAAATCCCTGACAATTTTTTTTGACTTCCCCTTGACACATTGGGGCGTTCATTCCATTCGCTGCCTTTACCGGATTTCCGCAGAAAACATTTTGTAAGACAAAAAAAGAAAAAAAAAGAAAAGAAAAACAAAACCCAGTTGTTCCCGTTATTACCCATATTCCATGATCATTTTTTTTTATCCAACCTTGATTATCCGCCTCGTATATTTAGGCTCTTTTAGAAAATAAGGTCCTAAAGCTTTATACCTTAACTGGTCATTTTAGATTTAGTACTTTTTCCTTCACTGTTGCTGTGAGTTTGTGGGCATAATTGTAAATGTGGTATGATATATTAGTGTGCTGAGAATGATTTGGAACTCTTCAGTATACGGCACTTAATTATAGATACGGGACTGTTCCAGATACATTCTCTTTAATTCCAACAATTAAAAAAATAATCAAGTGGATTACCTATTTTTTTTAATTCTGTTTAAGAATTTGAAAAAAATAGTTGAATATTTTACTTATTTATTTCTTAGAATAAATAATTGCCTGTGCGATATTTTGTTCAAGGTAATCTAAAGTGACTGCTATTATTCTCATAGTCCCTTGAGAGTAAATATACATTTTTACCTTCAGAAATGAAGTATTATAAATATTATGGTATTTGACTGTAATATATGGTCGTCGTTAGGAATTATTGCTATTCATCAATCTCGCAGCGCCATGAACGCTTATTTCAACGCTGAGCTGTTCAGCGCCGTTTGCGTTTGACAGGCGCGATTTCAGCATTTTGATTCGCCCCGTTATAATCTAAAACATTCCGATCGCCTGTGGTTACGAATTGGGCCAGCGTGTGGTGACCGAGGACCCGGACACATATTCCCGAACTGTAACCAAGTTCCGAACCCTCCCTGAAAAAAGGGGATTCCTTAGCTTAAAAACTAACCTTAGAATGTTCTTGAAAATAATCTCATTATTTTTCCCACGCCCAAAATTATAAGAAGGTTATCTGAACTAACATAGCTTAACCCAACCCAACCCAACCCAACCTAACCTAACCTACAGGCATGGCAAAAAAAAAAAAAAAAAAAAACCGCGTCTGGTGCAATACTAGTATACAATACACCTCGGGAATTTGCGACCCGACAGGGTCCGTTCGGGTGCATAGCGACAGAGTCGGACTCATTGAATTTTAGGTCTGGTCACGTAGATGTGACAGTAAGCGTACATGCATATGTCTGTCCGTGCGTGATTTTGTGTCACCAATGGCCCCGTGCAAAGAATCTTGTAATCGAATTGACTTTCTGGTGTGTGTAGCCAAATGTAGCCAAATGCAAGAGATCGTGACATTAGACACGCAGTGAACCAAGTTTTCCCTTTTTGTTGAGAGTAAATACTGACTTGTAAATTTAATCACTCATTCTCCTCTGTCTCTCTACAATTAATTCTTAATTTTATTTTACTATGATTTTCGGATATTGAAGTATTTTGCGATTACAGCGTATTTATAATTTTTGGTAAGAGGGTGTGTAAGGGGAACTTGTACTAGGGGATGTCTGGCCCGGCAACAGAAGCGCATTTTATTTTTGATGACTTACGTACGTGTGTGTATATAAGGTGGGGTTGTAGGCGTTGTTTTTATTTATTTATTTATTTATATTTTCCACAAGCGGTTTTCTGCTTGTAGACAGACATCCGTCTCAGCATTATCTTGGGTTCGTGCACGTAGCGTTTAGCCCTGCAAGGGAGGCTATCAACGGAAAGATGGACTTTGTGTACTAGCGAGGGCGTGGGGCCATGGGGCGGGCGGGATTCATCTCCTTCCTCCTCCTTCTGATCATGGAGGGACTTGTGAGTTTGTATCATTGACCCACATTTTAACTCGGCTGTTCGCGAGGCCGTAAAAGTGTGATTGATTCCTGTGTGTGTGTTTATTTTTTTATTTTATTTTATTTTTTTTTTTTTTAGAAAATGTTTGTTTTAATAGAAAGTAAATATTTCATTTTTCCCTCTTAGTATGGTTTTTCTTTTGTCTACTTAAGAGATTATTCTAGGGGACTTTTTATGATTCTGTGATCCGGTCGTGTTGTGAGACCTGGATTTTCTTAATTTGGACAAAATGGCAGCGAACAGGGAAAACAAGAAAACCTTATTTAATAAAATAACCACAGTTGCGTCGTCTATCCAACTGTTTTCAGGCCTAGTTAATGGGATTTCACACCAACCAGTCGAGATTTTCATAGACTCTGTGCAAAATTATTTAAATCAGAAGAGAATCGCAAATAGATTCTTGACCCTCGATAAGGAGGCCATAGGTCGTCGATGCCATAGTCTTTAGTTCCAAAAGTGGACTACGTGGGAATATATCCAAATTTTACTTAGAACTGCATACGGTTCGGCATAATGTGGAGATTCAGTCCGGGATTGGAGAGCATTCTTGAAGATGAGGAAGGGCCAGGATTCAAGTTGTTGCATTATCCAAGGCTCTTACATGATGTCCTTGATGCAATAGTGAACTGTTTCAACAGTATGATGGTGGATTGCACATTTTCCATGGTATGTTGAAAGCTTCCTCGGGTGTTCCAAAGAACCCATCACAAAGGGATTCAGGTCTTGCTTCTGGTAGTTTTGTTATTAGCTGGGGAATAGGTAAATTAAGGAACCGCTTTTGGTGATAATGTATATTGCTTTTGGGTAACAGAATTTTGCATGGTCATCCTGCCTGAAGGAGAAACAGAATCTCCATACATATGGGTGTAGGAGGTATAACAATTGTGGTACCTGGAGTTTGGTCCCGTTTGTGGGCATGGATGGGATTACTTATGTGGGTGATGATGATAGAGAATCTGTGGTAGATAACCATTTATAAGGCGATAATGAGCCAAATGGCCAGGGGAAGAAGATGTATAAGGTTGTCTTATGGAAAAATTTTATTTTAGCACCAGGGATGGGTGGTCTGGTGAAAGTTTGGATGAAAGATATGAAAATGTCTAAACAAGTATGTGTTATGAAGGAAGCTCAAAGCTCAAAGGTGAAGAGAGTACAGTTTCCGTAAATAATGTAACTGTTGAACTGTAATGATACTAGATGAATATATATATATATATATATATATATATATATATATACATATATATAATATATATATATATATATATATATGTATTAAAGAACATATATTAAAAGATATATATATATATATATATATATATATATATATATATATATATATATATATATATATATATATCTAATTATAATCACTTTAGCACGTGATTCATTTATCACACATATCCACAGGTGAAAAATAAGAGACAGGGTGTAGGTCCTGACCGGTTTCGGCTTTATTTTCAAGCCATTGATAAAGGACTGATACATAGTATTAGAATTCACGAGTATATACTACTCCGGAAAGACAGTACTGACGAACATATACACAACAGTTTGAGACTGCAGATCCACCCACAGGCAGGTGTCAAGGTAGGAGTGGCTTTCAAAAATCATTAGGCTAAAATTTACAATAAATTCTCAGGGGATACTACCGCTTAGGGTACAAGTCCACACCTGACAGGTGTCAGGGAGGCGGGGTTGAACATCTCATTACCACTCTGCCCCCTTTACTGTGTTTACAAATATAATAATCCTATTTTTCATATATCTCTACAGCCAACCTTAAAATTTAAACAGTTTACAAATTTCTTTTGATATTAAAGGATCAAGTTTATACATTCCTTGACTGATGTTCATATTATTGTTGTAACTTTCTTTTATAAAACTAGATTCAATGATATTCCTTTCCAATGCATTATTAGAACACCACCAGCTTTTTTGCCCCTTCCCAAGTTAATAATAGCATGATTGTTCTCACTAACATGTACAAATATACCACTATTTCCCTGTGAATATCTCACACATTGTTTATGTTGTTCTATTCTTTTTTCCAGTACTTTCCCCGTTTGACCAATGTAAAAGTTGTCACAAGACTTACACAGGATTTTATATACACATCCTTTAGCATTGTCGGGGGAGTTCTTAATAAGTACCTGTTTCATTGTTTTATTGTTTTTAAAAACTACATTAACACCAAAATTCTTCAGGAGATGTGGGATATCTTTCATATTACTATTATAAGGCAGTACAAGCAAATTTTTGTTGTTGTAAGGTTCCTTTTGATTTTGATACATGGTCTATTTTGCCGCTTTTAATGAATTGTTTAGTACATTATCTGGATATTTCAGTTTCTTGCCTGTATTCCAAATCTTATCTATTTCCTCATCTATATATTCTGGGCTACATACCCGTATTGCTCTTAAAAACATGGAAGCTTGTTAGTAGTTGGTGATGAGCTAGCGAGGTATGTGGAGATTTTTCCATTAAAGAATAAGACGTCAGAGGAAGTCGCTATGGTGTATTTCCATGGTTATATTTGCCGTTACAGGGTCCATTATGTGCTTATTACAGAATTTGTGAATAGGACATTCAAGTGGTGTCTTACGGAAAGTTAGGGGGGTACAGAAAATAAATATTATTCTGTATATTCCAGAAGGTAATTGATCGTGTGAAAGAGCCAATAATAAACCAATTGAGGCTCTTAAAGTCACAGTTGGTGCCAATGAAAAGAATTGGGAAAGAAACACTGGCATTATTCGTCATAACAAATAAGATAGTTAGTGATACTATTTCTATGTCTCCTGGAGAAGCATTGTTTGGCTATCCAGCGCTAGGCGCGTTTGATTTATTATTTATTCCTTACCGTTGTGATGATACATTTAAGCAGTTAGTAGCGACAGCTGAAGAGAGACATGCATGCCTTCCTAGTAATCTTGAGTCGAAGACACAAGAAGTGGTTGAGAGAAGCAATTCAAAATAAGACAGCATAAAAGTTGCAGTTGGGGATAATGTTTTCTTGAAAATTAATGTCAGGAACCAGTTGAATTACAAATCAGGGCCTAAATTTTAAGATCGTTTCGAGTTGTTGAAGTAAGGAAATGAAATAGATTTATTGTTCTTGATGAAAATACAGGGTTGACTAGGTCAACACATATATCTAAGATCAAAATAACAATTTAATAGTAGATGGGGCTTGTTTGTTCTTCCTCTTTTCCTCTCTTTTTCCTTAGTTTTATGTAATGGTTTGGACAGTTTTCTGCGCAAGTGCGGCGATTTAACGTAATTTTGTCTTTCTTTTTATTAAAACTGAAGTAGTTTATCGTTCGGGCCTTCCGCGTTATTTTGGAGTCTTTAGTATTATTTTGGTATCGAGGTAATGTTGTTACAAGTGACGTAAAATACCGTAGAGTTCGATGGGCATTTTTTGAAGTTTTTGAGGAA
>NC_061107.1:47048938-47068938 GCF_015104395.2 Macrobrachium nipponense | reverse complement strand
ACAAGGTTATCCAGTTCATTGAAATAAGTAAGTTATTCAATGTTAGGGATATAACTTAATAGGAAAAATAAGTTAAAAGCTATCGATTAAGAAAAACACTCAAGATATATAATAATAACAGTGAAATAAGCACGTTTAATTCAGTGAATATCGCAGCAATACACTGCAAAAAGCATATTCGAAATATATTAAAAAACGGTTCTTTTCTACGAGAATGAAAGTAAACAGAGCTGCTATTTTTCCTCAAATAAAAAAAAAATTGGTCCTAAGTAATAATTCCAGGTAAATGGATCACATTATCCATTTAAGCTTTACTCTTTGTCATTACCGGCTGTCATAGCCTTTTAAAGGCCTTTTAAGAGACTCGCGGCGGTTGAGACTCACACTAAAACTGGGCCGTACAAACTCAAAAGGGAATCTGGACCCAAAAATGAATTATCTTCATAAAAGTGTCAGCCAAATGGACGTCGCTATTTTCTGCCTGGGTGGATGAAAGTAAAAAGTATTCATCGAGGTCCGAAACAGAACGGACAAAGATATAATTTTCTCTAGGGTAATCAAATATTTCAACACAAAATCAGTAAAATAGGAATAACGTTACCACTATGAAATAATTAAAAAGTGACTACTATAAATAGGCACGATAACAACACTTTTAACGATAAATACACAATCTAGTACCATTACAGAAACGTGTAAAAATTCCCGCTCTAATTTCAGATCAACACAAATTCCTTTTTAATGATGAAATAACACTTGATATCTTGAAAAAAAACCATATCGTGACATTATGCTAGATCATTGCCTATTGCTGTCACAAGAGCTCACACAGGCTGAGTTAGCCTCTGTGAGAGGGAAAAATCATAACGATCAAGCTAAATAATTTCCTCGGTACACATTTTAGACAATATTTGAATTGCCATTGCTATGTAATGAAATCATTCATGCAGATCTCATTCAAATGATGACACATTTCCTGGACTGGGGAAGGAAAAAACTGCAGGAATAACTTCGATGTGGTCTGGGCTCTTCCAGCCTCACCATGACAGGCGATGGACTCTACCAATAGCATGAATTTTTTATCATGAAAGTTTTGATAGCTTGGATCTTTGAGTCCCAGCACATTCCCACAATATATCTTTTTAATTGGGAGATGCCTCTTGGGTTCTCAAAGAGGCGTGTTCCTGTATCTCGTTCAGGATATTGACGTTTTGAAGAGTTAGGACAAATAAAAGATTCCTTGTTAGAGCAACAAACGGGAGAAATATTTAGAAGAGCTAAGGTTGCAACGTTTTGTGGACGTTTCTCTTTTCTGGATGCTGACGGTTCCTTTTTATTCTCATTCCCGCTATCAATCTACTGCCTACATTACAATTACTTACGCAATTACTACTCGTTATTCCAAACCACTATTTTTTCCTTATTATAGCTCCATTTACAGATATTGCTACTATTGTAGAACTTCATGGCTCTAATGCATTCCCCTCTATCATTATTGTCATCAAAACTAAGACTATTTTTATTTATTTACTCGTAGAAGGATTTGTTTATGCAGTTTTAAGTTGTGCTTTTGACATAGAAAATGGGCAAAAACTCAATGGGAGTATCTTTTGGCTAAGGGCAATACCTGCATGTACGGAAAAAAATCCCTTTAAGCCTATTACCACAGTGTATCGGTTCGTGTGTACAAATACAGTTTCTGTAATATTTCGTAATCCTGATGGGCTGGATCTATTCCCTTTCCCAAGGGTGCATAAAAATTCGCATATAGATTCTTGTAGATTCGTTTGGTAAATGGTTACAAACTCCCTACACATAGATGCTTGTATGTATAGCGCTATAGATAAGAAGCTCAACAAGTATCATAAAAATGAATCGATTTCCTCCTGAATCATCGTTTGTCTTTTTATCGTTTTCCACCAAAATCTTCTCCATTCTCTTATATTTCATTAAATTGTTTTTAATGTCTTCCACTAAGCTTTCGGATAATATCCTAATTAGTTTCCCCAATTCTTGCAACCATTTCGATACTCTGTGATAGGATCTGAGCTCCTTTTATCTTTCGTCTCGCTGTCTGTCCCTCGCACATGAAATAATCCGCCAGTAAACTAAAGGAAGCTCATTTTCAAATCGTTTTTTCATCATCAAAGTTCACCTTTATACCAGTGCTCTGTGGACTTTAGGTTGTATGAGAAAGAGGTGAAGGGAAATATTATGGAAATATTATAATGCACATCTGATGGGAGTTATACAGGCAGGATTATCAGTGTCAGTAACGTTATTACTATTATCATGAGTTAATATTGCGTCATTGATAAAATTATCATTTCATTATTTTCTGGCTCCATCTAGTATCAGCACCGCGAAATTTCATGTGGCTGATTGTTTTACTATATTGTACCTACTACTCTTGTTGTTGAAGGTAACAGAAATAATTTTAATGTAAGATTGTAAGATTTATTCTAACACGACTGCTGTTTCTCTTGCATCTACATTCAACAATGCATGCAGTAGAATACTAGTAACAGCTTATTGAGGTGGAATTAGTTCTTCCAGTAAAACAAAACAAGGCAACGAAAGAAACAAACTCTATGAAGAAGCAAATTTCGACTCAACATTTCAGTGTCCTTATAGCCTTCACTGTTGAATTCTGGTAATGAATATGCATTCTCTTATCATGATGTTATAGTTCTGTTACTTAGAATTAGATTCCACCCATGAGTGCCTCCGATGAGGGAAATCTTTAGATACTAAAAATGATTTTCACTCCAATTATTCTTGTTTATGAATAATGCATTATTGCGTTATAAAAGTATTCTTGGAAGTTTTTTTAGGAGCCGTTTGTTTTCTCGATTGTTTTCATCCTTGACTATTGTTTGCGCTGGCTTTGAATAATTACTTTGAATGATTGATGCTGCTTCGATGATCAGGTAAATACTGAAATTCTAAAGTACTGACTTTTAATTACACGTTCATCAATCGCAAATATTTTTTGATTGTGACCTTTTTAAATTGTTATTTCCTACCTAAATTGTTTTATTTGTCGTTAGCTTAATTTCTAACAACAGTGGGTTGCACTGCAACAGCTCTATAAAAAAAACAATTTTTACCTTAACCTGGTCATTTTTACTCTGGGAAGTATTTAATTCTTGGAAAATTTTAACCTTTTCCTTCTATGAGATTAGGACATACACATTCCGAGCCCAAGGATAAAATGATTCACTGTGTAATTTTATACTAGTATTAAATACTGAACTTAATAAAACTTGTTGTATGTATCTCTAATTATTGTATATGTATTTTACTTAGATAAATTTTATTGTCATTAATATTAAAGAATTCATAATAGCATGGGTTTGAAGTAAACCAATAAATGTTATGTATGAGTTCAAATATATTTAAATATGAAGCAAAACAGGGATCTTTCGAGAATCTGTAAGATTCCCCACTCTTCTTAATCATTACACGCTTCCATTTATCTTGACTTTTCTGTCCGTCTGTTTGTTTGTCCGTCTGTCTGTTTGGGTCAAAATTTGCAACCGATTTTTAATACACTTCTACTGAACCGATTTCGCCCAGATTTGGTGTACATGTTCAAAGTAGGTGACAATGCAATATTTAAAAAAAAATGAAATTCTACTGCAATTTTATCGTATTGTAGTTTACAGAAACATCTAGCCGAAGAATTTGGCTCTCATAGGTGTGAAACATGCAGTGTCGGGACCGTAGAGTCGTTCCCGTTCGTAACGAACCTGCAAACTAGCGAGGATGAGGCTCTGCAATCGGCTCAGTCACTAGGTGATGCAAGCACCAGTTGTCCAACTACCAAGCACTATAAAAATACATATAAAACTAATAAAAATAAATTGAAACCAAGTTTTTATTTCAAAATGCATCAAAAAGTCTAAAAAAATAAAACTTCCTGGGATCCACAATAATAATGGTTACTTAAGCATAATATTAAAGGGGGCTCCTTTTTGCCAAATCTTGCATTTTTTTCCATATTTCCTGAAAACCCTCTGTGGTATGCACGACGTATTGCATGCATTTCTATACAGACATGTATTGTAATATATTGTATTGAAAAATTACTTTACTGATGCAATGTGTATAAACATAAGTAAAGAAAGTTTTATGTATCCAAAATTTTATGTCAAGTAATTTCTAACAATGACGTGTATAGCCTACTCTTAGTGGTTAGTGGTTCTTGAAGCGTGGTTTAAACAAAAAAACTAGTTTGATTTACTTTTGTGTGTCTCTAATTATTATATATGGCTTATGCTTAGATTATTATTATTATTATTATTATTATTATTATTATTATTATTATTATTATTATTATTATTATTATTATTATTATTATTGCTGGATTTTCTTTCGGGTTATTTTCCTGCGTTAGCAGTTGACCTCCTCAAAAACCAAGGGCGGTTATCAAAAGACTTCTTTTATTCTATACGGAAATAACAGAAGCGCATCTACGAATAACAGCTAAGGATAAAGTACGTACTTTATATTGTTCAACAACAATTGGTGGTTTCAAGTTTCTGTATTAATGAATAACTGTAAGTGAAATTAACTTGATCTAATAGCCAAATTACATTTATTCCGAAAGTAATAGATTCAGATCTCTTGACACAATGAATCTTTGTAATTTAAAATTGTGGAGCTTTCATCATGCTAATGACCTCATTAATTCCCTCATTAAATCTATACATTTTCTCTTGTTCTAATTCCTCTTCGTATGTTTTCATCTTTCGTCTGTTCTGATTAATTCAGAGATTAATCTCAAGATTATATATATATATATATATATATATATATATATATATATATATATATATATATATATATATATATATATACACAGACACAGACACACACACGCACACACACACACATATATATATATATATATATATATATATATTATATGATATATATACACATGTGTGTGTATGTATGTAGATATATATATATATATATATATATATATATATATATCTATATATATATATATATATATATACACATGTGTGTTTATGTATGTAGTATATATATATATATATATATATATATATATATATATATATATATATATATATATATATATTAAGTAATGGAGTTGATAACCTTAGCTCTTGCCGGTTAGAGACAGATGCAAACTGCTGGATTCTTCGGAGATGCTGAGATGAATAACAGATAGGAAACATGTTGTGTGCAGAATTGAGTTCATTGACGCATTCCAATGACATGAGTTAATCACGGGAAAGTTATCGAGTTTGTAGCATGCGTGTATCTGTATATCGGTTAGTGGGTGTGTGTTCGTAATACGAATCGCAGAAAATGACATAAAATCTCTTGTATGAGAATCGAAGGTGGACTCGCTGAATTTGGTTTATAGAGTGTGGAACACGTCACAGAAGAGGTGTTGGAGGTCCGTCGGAAAAGGTAAAAGTGAAATGATAATTACTTCAGTTCTAGAGAAAGGGAAGTGGGATGTAACACACATTTTATTAACGAACTTTAATATTTAATTGTCTGATAATTATATTCTCATTTTCAGATGGATTCGAAGTCACCATATAGAAAAATGGGATTTCTCTAGGCGTGTTTTTAGCTTAAGATAGACTATAAATTTTTGGACAGAAAAAGATAAACTGGGAGGCACTTAATTAAATATGATTTTGGGAAGAATATGATAGTTTAACGTTCCGTTTTTTAGTTATTCTTAACCCATTTTATTCCATTTTCACGTTAGCTAATTTTGGGAAATAAAAAGTATATTTTTGTAACAGTGGGATTTTGAATTAGCCTAGAGTTTGATACTTTGATTTTCAGCTAACTTCAGGGGTAGCACTCAACATGAAAGGTAGGCCACGTTACCAGTTTAGGAGTTTTTTTTTTTTTCATTTGTTTAAACGAGTGTCATTTTGACCTCGTAATATATATATATATATATATATATATATATATATATATATATATATATATATATATATATATATATATATATATATATTGATATATACATATACATACACACACACACACACACACACATATATATATATATATATATATATATATATATATATACATACATATATATATATATATATATATATATATATATATATATATATATATATATATATATATATATATACATTAAATCATTTTAGCATTAATGATGGTGTTATATGTAATGTTGAATTTCCATTTACAAAATAAATACTTTCATTATACATATTTGTCAATGCCCTTCAAGTCACGAAATTATAGTAACTTTTGTTTTAACTTCAGTCTGACAGAGATTTTGTTTTAGGAGTTTCTTATCAAAGAGAACAGAGTTGGCAACGAAAATAAAAGTCAGTATTGACATCAACTTTTTATTGAACTCTGACTTTCTATAATTTTAAAATGCCCAAAATAGACTTCAGATATCAGGCGATCCTGTCTATGACAGGAACCAACTTCCTAAGATTTCTGCAGAATTTCCACCGAAATAATTTCTAAGATTAAGAAGAATTCCTTCAACAGGAATGACCTCTGGCAAAGTGGTAATGCTTTTGTTCCGATTTGCTTATCTGTTGTCCCTTTGTATATTAGTCTTATTGTTAACGTGATTAGGTAAAATGTTATGGGTGGATGTTGTGACTATCGTGAACTTTCTGAATTTTGGTAGGTAATGGAATTTTACTTTAATCTTTCTAATATCAAATACTTAATATTTCGCATGAATACTTGACTATTAAAGCCTATTTGTAAGTGAGGCCATTTTCAAGGTCGAAGTCATATAGAGGGCAAAGATAAATTATGAATAGAGCATTGGCCATAACTTTTGAACAATATTAGATGGAAGTTTCATATTTGCCTTGCTTCATCCCATAATGTCACAAAAGAATTCAATGATTGAATAAGAATGAAACTTATACCTAAAATTTTAATTATACTAAATAGATAAACGATGTTAGAGGGCAAGGTAAATGTGAAGGTGGCTATCAAGTTCATACTTGGGTCAAAGGTCACAAAAGAAGACGGTCATAAGTTTTGTACAGTACGGGATATACCCCATCTAAGGATGACAATGGGTAGATTGAGGTACAGGTTAAGTTCAATTTGTACTATAAGGTCGAAGGTCAAAATAGGAATGTGACCTTGAACATGACTTCTCAACTATGCGAGATAAAAATTTCACATTTGGTCTAGGTCTTATGTGGCGACTGAATATAATTGTGGGTGGAGAGCTCAGCTTTAACAAAGCTTTGCAATCTTGTAATATTCTAACATTTAATTGTCTTCAACCTTTGGAGACCTAACCTGATGTTCTTCCCCTGAGGAATTGAGTCCATAGCTCCCTTAGGAACAGGCGTAACTATTTTTCTTTCCATCTTTTCTTTCTCCTTTCAGACCGACAACAAATAAAGGAATGAATTTCCCGTCTCTTCGGCCATCAGGTGATAAGCATAGATTTCCTCTTCTATTTTCGTCACAGGAGAAGAAACGTCTCTTTTAGGAAAATGGTATTGCAAGCAGTTCCTCATTGTCCTTTTCAGAAAGGGCAAATTGCTGAAGGAACTGTTTATTGTATCTGAACATGCGAGTGTTGAACATGTTACCAAACAACTGAAAGAGGATAACGTGGTAGCAGGCTATCTGGCTTGAACCGCAGTAATCACATATTCGTAAACGTTATGACAAATATAATGTCAGGAGATATTGGTTGCAACAATTGATATTGTTTTATAGAGACCACACTTTTACATATTCTCTGACTAATGCCTGTCTGTCTTTGTGACTGTCTGTCATAAAGCAAAACACTAGTTACAAATTTATTTGCATGAAAATGTATTCCTACATAAGAAAAAGATAAACGAAAGCTTTTAGCAAGAAAGAATGGGCACTTAGCTGGACATTATTTCTCTATGACTGCGTCACTGGAAATGAAGCCTTACATCAAGAGAACCTGGATGTGAAACTTCCACCTAAGAGTGGAACTTGCGATGAATGAAAGATACAATCGAATAGGATTTTACCTTTACGGTGTTAGTTGCACCCTCGTTACAGTAAATCGGATTACAACTTGACAAAGATATGGCGGAAGTCCAACTTTCACATTCATTATGGACATTGAAAAGATTCAGAATTCATGGCGTCATCACCGAAACTCTAGAGATATGTCAACGATATGCTGAAGATGAAGAAGATATTACGAAGAACAACTTCGCAGCAAAACTTGTTATTAAGTACTATCGAAGGGACAAGTTCATTTCTCTTTTTCTGTTTCTCACATAATTCCCATTCGCTGTAATAACTGTTAACGGAAATCTTTGACCATTTTCCACATTGCTGACGTTTCCTTTCTATTATTTTGAAGCTATGAACAGAACTGCAAAAGATGAGGGAATCAAGTGATTGTTTCCAAGTTTCATTTGCTGAAATATTTTTGATCTATACCTGCAGCTATCATATATTGTTTTGTGATGATGTTCTAGATGAAATCTTTGATCCCAACATACAATCAGAATGATTTCTCATCATATATTCTCCCTTACAACACATACGAGAATGGAACAATTCTGGTTCACATTGCATGTTAAAGTGCACGAACTGCAGAGCTAATGGATGTGCATTATCTCGCCACTATTCATTATGACATCCATCGTTTGCTGGAACTTAAAACAAAGCGAACGGAATCACAAATTTAATTTCTGATATGCAAGTCTCGGAGTCTGGTGAGTGAGCAATTCGAACTGAATGGTCTTGATTGAGTACATTTTTGTAATACTTAACAACTTCCTACTGCATTCATATTTAGCATTGCAACAGTCATACTTCATGTTTTGACAATATCCTTCTTTCATTTCAAATGAAACTTTCTGAAAAATTGATCTAAACGGAATCGCCACCTTTCATTTGTCAGTTGAAACCATTTCCAAATGACTCCACTGAAATCCTGTTTAGGATATTCCATGTAAAATTTCCCTTTTCCCACCTAAAGTCTCGAACCCGCGTTTGTTCTCAAGTCACTACGCTGCAACGGAGGATAATGCTGTATCTCAGCTGATACATAGACATTTATAGAAAATCTATCCCTTAACTAGATACTTCTCTGTACTTTTTTAACGGAAATTTATTCCTTCTAGTTTATGTCATTTTTGTAAAATATCAACATCAAAACTGCTAAGGTTAAGCGAATGAAGTTCATGACGTTTTCATCCTTGTGCTCCAGATTTAGTTTTTATTACACTTTACTACCAATTTGTTTATTTCTTATTAGAGCTTTATCATATATCTAAAGCATTTGCATTTTCTTATCCTCTTTATCATTTCAGGAATTTCAGCTGGTTCCAAAATTAGTTGCCGATTTTATGCTTTTTTTAAGAATCCAAGAAACATTCCACATTATTTTCTTCATTCTTGGAACATGAATCCGCTGTACTTCGATTACTCAGTTTCTACGTATAGCCTTTTTTCATCACTGGAACCTCTTTTTTATCTTACTATACTAAAAAAGTGACTCTCAGTATGTTCCTTACATAATAACACGAGTGGTGTTGTCATAAGTTACTTTATTTATTTCTCCTCTATGATCTGAATGATTTCATAGAATAGATTTGTTTTCTAGCCCTAGAGTAACCATTTAAAACTGCAAAATGTATTCGTACTTTCGTTGTAATATGGAAAATTCACAGTAATACTTTTCTCGGAATTATTAGGTTAAAATATTCTGATAACAAGTGTAGCACTGAAAAGTAAATTGACTAAAAAAACGGTTATATTAATGAAAAGTAAATTATGGATAGAAAAATGCAGGGATTTTGCAAACATTAAACCTCCTATCTAGTAGTTTTAGTATATCAGTGGAGATTGCAAGCCTAAATACCGACTACGTGTTAAGTCAGTCTAAGTGGAAGTACGCGATGATTCTGAATTGAAAAATTCTGTCATTATTTCGTTAGTAACGCGTTCTTAATTTCTGAAAAGCATCTTGCAGGTTACACTTTCAGTTATCAGGAGTTTTGCACATGAAAAACTTTGTTGTAGGAAGTTCCTTGTAAATCTGGGTTTTTGGAATATTGTGGAAGTATGCGCATATATGCTGCTGCAGAGCGCTCGTGTCCCACTGTTCTAGAAACCAAACGAGCTGTGAACGCTGCAGGTAGGCTCTGAAACAGAAAGCCGGTTGATGGCCGAACCTCTACAGAACTTTAAGTCCCGTGCCATCATTTTCCTTGATCTTAATCGAGATCTTCCACTATTTCGTGTGGCCGTGATAGAACTGTAGGCTCAGACATTTGTCTTTTTAATTTCTATCTATAAATAAGAGTTTAAGGAACAGAGTTGCCGTTGACATGTCAATGTGTAGCCTCATCATCCTACATTTACGAGTAAATTTGGTAAGTTGTATACTTTACTATACTTGAAGCTATATATATTCAAATAAAAATTTCCAAAATGTCCAAATCATCCCTACCTATGGTGGTGATTCGGACAAGAGCCTGGGATGATTCGGATAATTATTATTATTGATATTTACTTTCAAGTCAGATGATAAATAAAACATAAATACGAATGAAATGTTTAATTGAAATAATCAAAATCAACTTGAAGATTATTCTCTCCACGATGCTTGCTGAGAATAAATGTTTAAGTTGGCTTAAAGAATATTGTATCCTTCAAAACAAAACTAAATGAAATATCCTCGCCAGGCAATGATTAAACAATCAAAATATGCTTGAATTTATTCTCTCCATGAGTAAACCCCAAACACAAAATGTAACTCAAATACATGATATTTGTTGTGCGTAAATTTTATTTATTGTTGACCTAACGACCTTTGAAACAATCCTGTTTTCTTTTAATACTATACTGAACTAGGTTTGGAAGCATTCCAATTACTGCCTCTTTATCAATAGTTGCTTTATCCTCAATTTATGGTAATGTAAAACTATTAGTAGCAATTTCTTTAATTTTCTTAAATAAGAAATTTTAAATTCTTCATACTCCTCTAAATGGATGATTAATTTACCTACATAATAGACTTTGCTACATTTTACTGGATCTGTTCCAACAAGAACAAAGTCTCCCTCCTTTGGGAATTTATCAATGAAACCAACTTCTGTGTCTTCGATCTCCTCCTCTAAGATATCAGAACAATTATTGGATCACTCGGCTGTCAAGAAATCTCCAAGACAATGATGAAGGTCTTCATCAATGGTTTGGTTCTTTGTGTCTAACTTTTTAGTAATTTTTCTTGCTTTGTGATGTTCTTAAAGTATCATTTCTAAACTTTATTACCTTCTTGACTGGGATTTTTGGCTTTTACGTCTGTTCTTTCTGTTTACGTTCAAGCTTTTCTGGAGTGTCCATTGCAATCATGCATCTTCCCTGGTTTCTGCCTTTAGCTGTCTCCTTCCTCTCTCCTGCTTTTTGGAATGGTCGAATATTCTCAGGAAAAAACTGCTGCTGTGATGGTGAAGGTTTTTGTACTTGTAGGTGGTGAAAACCCTTCTGGTCAACCCTGCTTCTATCTTACTTCACAAAATCATGTTCTGCCTGAACCACCCTTTTTTCTAAACTTCTGATGTGTATTTTCTACAGCAGCAGTATCCCTTTCCCTATTGGTTTTCTTCCTAAACTCTCGTCCCATGATAGGTTTTAACGAATTATAATTAATCTGAAGAAAAGGATAGGGTATTTTTCTTTGTAATGAGGGGTCCTATGATGGGTTTATGATGTGCTTTATAAGGTAATGATGGGCTAATGAATGGATACACAAAATATGAAGTAAATATTGTTCATGAAAATCTTTTGTTTCTTTGTCGGAATTCATAATTAGTAAAGCATTTGCTAGGAGGGAGGATGAATCATCCCTACCCTAGACTGTCCGAACCATCCCCCACAGATCATAATCATTTGATGACACCCTCAGCCCCATGTCCTACGAGATTACAGGCAAGCAACAGCTACAACACCTTCGTCATAAAGTAAAAATTCACATCCAAACGGATAATCAACTCTCTTATCATATTCACTACATCACACCTTACGATTCAAACGCCAAAAATTACATAGGTAATGAAAAAAAAAAAAAAAAAAAAAAAACACAAAATTTAACCTCTACACTAAAGTCCGCGTTATTTCTCAACTAAAGTGTATGTGTCAATAGTAAACAAACTCTCGCTATTTTACGTGATTTTTCGGAGCAGAGGGCCCCTAACTGTCCGGGCCATCCTTCTGGTTGAATCATCACCGCTCTCCTTATACGCTGACTCGTTTAAGTTCTAATACAAGTGAGTTTGTGAGATTTTAGACAATTTTTAGTGTCTTAGTAAGCGACCTACACTCGGTCCAGGATTCATTCTATGTGCATTGAATTACTTTCAGAATTTGCCATTGGTAGAGAAGCCTTCATTGTTAAATTTAAAGTAAAGCGTCGAGTGCCGCGGTGCTCCTCCTTTTTTGTGATTTTCATTCATTTACTTCTCGTGACCTCGCTAGAGCTGGTGTTAAAGTCATGTTCGTGTAAATTGATTGTAATGTTTTTTATAATTAACGTAAATGTGAATAGCTTGGGCATATGTCTTTTATTGTCATAGTATACTTTTGTCATAGAACGTGAAAATGATCTCGTGTTTGTATAGCCGACACCTGTTTGCGCTGATTCAATGTCGGTGTCTTTTTTAAATTTTGTATCAGGACCAGAGCATCTGACAAGTCAGAAAATCTGAGTTATCGTTGGGAAATTCTCGACAAAGATAGTAATATTAAATGATAGAATAAGTTTTCTACAGTTGATTCCACATCTGTTTATGACTGTCTTTCTAAAAAAAAAAAAAGAGAAATCAATAATTCCTCTTTGCAAAGGCTGGAGTCGTATTTCTGAGCAACTCATAACAAACTACGCGTATGCAAGATATTTATTATGTTGCCATTCAGAAGGACATTTGACTGTTTTTGTTCTAACACACAATGCACCTCGCTGATAAAGCAGCTTTATTCATACAAATGATTCGAAAATATTTGGAGTAGTGCTATGACAATTTTTCGAATTTTTTCGCAGAATACGTAATAATACTGGTGTTGGTTTATCCTCGCAGTATAAAAATATATAATTGACCTAAAATATTTTTATGGCAAGATTCATAATGGAAAACACAATTCAGAGAAAGAAGTTGATCACATCGCAAAAATCAACCTTATGACTGGAATAATGAATACGAATGCAAAGTTAGTCAAACACTTTGTGGTATATATCTCTGATTAAATGAAGAAAGAATAAGAGATGCGACACTTGAAAAAGATTAAAAGAGGTGGCTGAGATAAATGTTAGAGGTCGACCTTTCAGAATAACTAGAGAATAGCCTCTATCCTATTCAGAATAAAAAGTATAATGTGGTGAGACGATAGAAAATGGGCCACAAGATTCAATAACGTACAAGCAAGATAAGGAATAAGATGAAGAATTAAAGTATATTTGTATTCCTACAAAACATTATACAGTAAACGTCATAGCATATAGTGCAATCTGATATTAATTGGTCAAGTTTTCTTACGTTGGACTTGTTTAATGACAATGCGTAATATTTGACTTTTTTAATTACTAACTGGCAAACTTATAAAGAAGACAAGTGAAAATAATGAAATACATCATTGAAATCTTAATAAACAACGGCATTTGCTCTAATTAATAATGTTGTTTTAGCACTCATAAAGATGTGACCTTATTCTCCTTCGTTGTCTGCTTAGTTAGCAAACATCAAACCAATTTACATATGGCATATTTTCACGGTATTTTACAAAAACTCGGTAAATTTTGTATTATATTTCATATCAGGAATTCATGTTGGAGAATAATAATTCAAGAAGTAAGAGGTCGATTCATTGATTATCCCAAGACAATACAGAGAATACAAAATCGATTCACTGACTCATTTCGAAACAATGCACAGAATAAGAGGTTGTGTCTTACAACTCTACACAATAAATAGAGTAAGAGGTTGAGTCATTGTTTCATTTGCAGATGATACAGAGAAAGAATAAGAGGTTGAATAACTGTCTCATTTATGGACAATATATAAAATAAGCATAAAATAAGAGGTTCAGTCATGGTGTCATCTCCAGACAATACATAAAATAGTCATTGTCTCATCACCAAAAAATACACAGAATAAGAGGTTGAGTTATTGTTTCTTCTGTAGACAATGCATAGAAGAAGAGGTTGAGTCATTGTCGCATCTCCAGACAATAAATAGAATAAGAGGGTGAGTAATTTTCTCATCTCTGAACATTACATAGAATAGTCATTGTCTCATCCCCAGACACTACATAGAAGATGGGGTTAAGTCATTGTTTCATCTCCAGACAATAAATAGAGTAAGAGGTTGAGTCATTGTCTCATCTCCAGAATATACATAGTAGAGGAGGTTGAGTTGTTATATCATCTCTAGACAATACATAGAAGAAGGGGTTGAGTCATTGTTTCATCTCCAGGCAATACATAGAATAAGAGGTTGCGGCACTTTCTCATATCCGGAAATTACACAGAATTAGAGGTATAGTCATAGTCTCATCTCCAGATAATACACAGAAGGGACTGAGTCATTATTCATCTCCAGACAAATCATAGAATAAGGGGTTGAGTCACGGTCTCATCCTTAGAAAATACATGGAAGCAGAGGTTGAGTCACTGTTTCATCTCCAGGGATACTTTCGACAAGTGGTTGAGTCATTTTGTCAAATTCAGACAAAACATACATAAAGCAGTTGACTCATTGTCTCATCATCAAACAATACAGAGAAGAAAAGGTTGACTCTTTATCTCATCTCAAGAAAATACTTAGACAAATCATAGAATAAGTAGTTGAGTGTTTCATCTCCAGACTATACATTGAATAAGAGGTTGAGTCACTGTCTCATCTCCAGACAAGACATAAAATAAGACGATGTGTAATTATCTCATCCCCAGACAACACATTGAATAAGAGGTTGAGTCATTTTCTCATCTCCAGACAATACATAGAATAAGAGGGAGAGTCACTGTCTTATCTCTAGGTAATACTTACAATAGGAAGATGACATATTGCTCATCTCCAGACAATACATGGAATAACAGGTTGTCTCATCTCCGGACAGTACAGAGAATAAGAGGTTGAGTCATTGTCTCATTTTCAGACAATACATAAAATAAGAGGTAGAGTCGCTTACCCCTCTCTAGGTAATTACCTAAAGAGGAAAAAGTGAGTACCTCTTATTCTATGTATTGTCTGGTGATGAGACAATGACTCAACCTCTTATTCTATGTTTTGTCTGGAGATGAGAAAATAGTTCAACTTCTCATTCTATGTTCTTGCCTCCAGACAATACATATTATAAGAAGTTGAGTCATTGTGTCACCTCCATACAAGAAGGGGTTGAGTCATTGTCTCATCTTTAGACAACACATAGAAGAAGAAGTTGAGTCTTTGTTTTATCCCGAGACAATACAGTGAAATGAGGGTGAGTCATTGTCTCACCTCCAGACAATACATAGAATAATAGGTTGGGTCATTGTCTCATCTCCAGATAATACATAGAAGATGAGTATGAGTCATTGTCTCCTTGCCAGATAATTTATAAAAGAAGCGGTTGAGACATTGTGTCATCTTTAGACAATACACAGAGGGTGAGTTAATGTCTCATATCCAGGCAGTGCATAGAATAAGGGAGTGAGTCACTGTCCCATCTCCAGACAATACATAGAATAAGAGGGTGAGTCAACGTCTCATCTCCTGGTAATACATAGAAGAGGGTGAGTCATTGTCTCATCTCCAGACAATACATAGAAAAGGTGAGTCATTGTCTCATCTCCAGAAAATGCATAGAAGAAGAGGGTGAGTCATTGTCTCACAAGCATATAAAACATAACACAATAGTTATTAAACAATTAAATTGTGATACTAAAAAAAAATACAAGAAAAATGAAGGTCAGAAAAAAAAGATAAAATACAAAGTAAGAGAAGTTCTCCAAAGATCTAACGTAGCTCCTATTCTGGCCGAGCTCTTAAATCCTTTCGAGCAGAAAATGGAAAGTCAGGACGAAGTGAAAACTATCGTGAGTAATGGACTTTCACAATGAAAGGACCACCGGGGTTGGGGGTTGGGGTTGGGAGAGGGGGGGAGGGGTGGTTCGATTGACCAAGAGCTGAAGGTGTTGACACAGTTGTGTAATATTAATTTTTTCCCTGCAGGTATCCGAATGCATCAATACAGCTATGGAAAACGTAATGAAACGGGACATCCCGTTGTGAATATAACTTGCAAGAGATCAAGGATATTTACCAGTGTTATAAAATTTGCCCTTGTCATATAGGCCTAGAGTAGTGTTTATATCCCTGGGGATAGTTTATTTACCTCTCTCGACTGTACTTCCCGGATGCCCTCGTGATTTTGTTTGCACAGACAAGCGACATCAACATGGAAACTACCGTAGAAAAAAAGATGTCTTTTGAAGATAACGTACAGCTTGGAAGACAGCTTCCATACGGGGCGGGGTTGGGGGGGAAGAGTTAATAAAGAATTTAATATACTTGCGCATACACACACGCGTGCGATGGTGATTATAAATGTGTGTATTTTTCTGAGGCACAGCTACATAAGTGGTATAATGAAGAGATATGGTGTTTTAAGAAAAAAATCTCTAAACAAAACAAAGTGAAACAATATAATATGAACGTCTAATTTATTAAAGTCTATTTCGGGAAGCATTTACAACAAAATGGAAATTTTCAAATGGATCATCGAAATGATCAGAAGAATTTTTTGTTGTTTATTCTTAATTTTCTCTTCATTTTCCAGTTCTTCGACAATGCCATACGTGAACATGTGCAACAAGAACTTGCATAAATATTCCACGGGATTCAGGTATATTGCATACTCGGTGCGTTAAGCGTTGATTTATTGAATTCTTTACGCAGCAGCGCATTAACTGTAACCATGAGTTCTTTAGACCAACAGATTCTATTGACCTTAAATCATTCAGAGCTGACATTTGTGGCTTTTTTCGTCCACATCAAGAATTGCGGGGAATAATGGGGTCTCCGCTCATGAAAATCCCCATGAAAGTCATGTTATGTTTCTGGGAGATACGTTATTCATGAAACGTTAGTTTTCTGATAATATTCTTTCTCTCGGATAAGGACGTAAGAGACTCCTGTGTGGGATGTCAGTATATATTACTTGTGAAATGGGGTTCATGATATTTTGTGTTTACTTTTAAACTCAACTTGGTCTTTCTTCTTCACAAATATTGGCTTTGGCATGGTTCTCATTAGTATTATGTAAACTAAGTTAATTTCATCTTTAAGAATTAATATACATTATTAGAATATGATACATATAACTCTTGAACAAAGGGAAGTCAAATGATATAGATAACGTAGATGACTGCAGGCATAGAGGAAGTTTTTTTTTGTCTAATATTATTGACCTATGTATGAAAAGTACAAATCTATGAAGGGAAATAGATGTCTCTTAAAACAGGCGTTTTGTCACAGGAAACAGTTACTTCGAATTTCCATACAATGGGACAATGATTGGTTGAAAATGAAGTTGGTAGACAACATTAAATACCACAAAGTTCCTTAGTTACTGGCTGGCCTACAGCATTATCCTTGGTTGTTACGAGAACGAGTTCTGTGTCACTTTCTTAATTCTCTACATCTGTCTTTGCACATTTAGCTGTTATTGCCTCTCCCTTTCATGTGTGCCAGTCACTTAATGCTTTCCTGTCCTTCAAACTCTTCCGATGCCTTATGCCTTTCGATAAAAGTAGAAAAAGATGTGAATCTCTATCAACCGTGTCAAGACCTTCAATTTATAGTCTACTGAACTGCCTCCCCTCTGTGGGCTCTTCATTGCCCGGGACAATTTTTGACGATAGTTTTCACTTCGTCACGATCACCAATTTTCTGCTCGAAGGGGATCGGGCGGTAGTGCCAAGAAGAGTTGCCAAGTCTGTCCTTGGGCCATTATCTTTGTTTTTTTTTATTTGTTTTGGTTCTTTGACCTCCACTGTTTCTCTCTTTCAAATGAATACTGTCTAGTGGTTAATATCTACGCCGTTCCTCTGTCCGTGTACAGAGATAGAGAGCTGTTCCACTTAGCTCAGCTTATGGGAAAATCGTGCCACTGCAAATATTACAATGCCATTCAAAATGAGCTGGAACAAGAGCATGTAAACAAATGCTCCGAAGATTCTGAAAGCATATGCTTTTTACTTTTAAACTGTGATTATTCTGATTCATGACGAAAATAAAGAGTTACATCAATGTCAAAGAAGGGAAGGAAAAGAAAATTTTTTTGAAAATAACGTAGCTAATTAAAGTTATATAAGTGCTTTCAATATTGTTTAGCATTTAAGGACTATTACCAATTTTAATTTATTGGAGGAAACTAGAGCTCTTCTTCATTACAAAAAAAAAAAAGAAAAAAAAACATACCCACATTTAGTTATGAATACTGCAGCTCCACATGCATCGGTTATCAAATTAAATCTCTTTAACATACAGATTTACCCCTAACGTCTTAGTTTTATGTCGAGAGCTTCTACCTGTTCTTGCCTTTGTAAATGGTTTCTTTGAAAATAGGCCAAATAACATTCTACTTGATGCACAAAATCCTCACGTGGTCCGAGTAAACGATATCTCTAAAATTACCCAATTCCTCTCAATCTCTCCCCTTTTCCAGTTATTTTGTCGCTTTTAGTCAATAACAGTCTATAACAGTCAATAGCAGTCCTCCACACAAGTAAATAGTAGCACTGATGGGTACTCGAGAAGGTCTACTTGAGGAAATTTCACTATGACGTCACAAAGTGATGAATTGCCATGAAGCAAATTCCCTTTATCTTATATCATGGCTGCTTTCAGACATAAATCTATAACCATTTGAAACAAGCTTGCATCGTTGAAGAGAAGTGAAATATGCAATTGATTTATTCTCATTTTCAGTCCTTTGTAGCGGGCCAATGGATGCTGTTTTACTATCTAGAGTAGTATTCATTTGATTAATGATAGGAGCTTCGAATAAAAGCAATTATATAGTTTCCAGCCCATTACAGTAACCAAAACAGAATTTACATAAGTACTTCATAGAAAGTGAAATTTTAATCTGTTGTGTTGACGTTAGGGTCTGACTTCTGTCATTTGAGTGATTAAATATTTACCCTAACAAATGTTAGCACGAGAAATTTGAGTGGGGAGGCTTATTCATATGAACATTTTTTTTTTATATATTTTAACTAATGCAGCTTTGTAGCATTGTACAGTTTTATGAATGGTTTAATCCTGCCTGTGATTGAGCACACACACACACACACACACACACACACACACACACACACACACACACACACACACATATATATATATATATATTATATATATATATATATATATATATATATATATATATGATATATATATGAATAATTATCACATCGAACCGTGATCCATTTATATATCAATTCAAGCTACAAATGTCCTTTAATATCTAAATTCACTTTACCTCCCAAATGATATATTTTCATATATGTACCGAAGGGGAATTTTTTAGTTGATAATAATTTCGTCCCCCCATGGGATCGAACCACCGTCCAAGTGGACGAAATCAACTAAAAAATTCCCCTTCGGTACATATATGAAAATATATCATTTGGGAGGTAAAGTGAATTTAGATATTAAAGGACATTTGTAGCTTGAATTTATATATATATATATATATATATATATATATATATTATATATATATTAATATATATATATATATATATATATATATATATATATAAAAAGCGAATACCACAGGAAAATGATTATCATTTTCCTGTGGTATTCGCTTATTTAATGAAGTCACGTGCATCTACTGTGATTTTTTATGCACATATATCTATATATATATATATATATATATATATATATATATATATATATATATATATATATATATATATATATATA
>NC_061107.1:47038938-47043938 GCF_015104395.2 Macrobrachium nipponense | reverse complement strand
TTGATTGTTTTTACGTCTCAACGCTGAAAAATGTAAATATGCAAATACAAAAATAGAATGCGCGCACTGTTATCAACGTGTGAGTGGAGCGAGTGTAACGCAGCCATTAGAGTGGCTGTGCAACAAGAACCACCTGGTGTAACATACGTAGGTCTATAATGAGTAGCGACTATGAAATTATCTTAAAAACATTTATTTTATATTTCCATACAATTAAATTATTTCTTAACCACTCAAAAATGATGACTTACTAGCATATATTCCCCCATGCAATTATTCTTTTGTCAAAGCCAAGATTTTGTTCATAGGCCTAGGTGTGATAAATTTCTTTACTTTACAATTAACATTCACATCTTTATATAAAGAATTTCTGTCCAGAAGGCAAATGAGGTTATGTACACATTCTTGCATTTCAAGTTACTTTATGAAAGAATAAATTATACGCATAAAGCAAGCAGAAGGACCGTTAGGAAAATAATATTTTAAGCCAATAAAAAAAACAAGTGTTCCATATGCTGGGATATTAATACTAATAGATAATTCGATTAATAGCAATCTTCTCCATACAATCAAAATCATCTTCATCTTTTATTCCTTAAAGAACAGGTAATTTCTAGAAATTAATTAATTAGTAACAGATTACATCTCAGAAGGCTTAGATTATTTTTGCAGGCCTATAAATCATTTTGCAACATACAGGCAGCTTAAACTTGTGGTAATTCATAGTCCTATTCTGTAAATGGTGTTGTGACTGTTAAGCTTATCAGGTCTACTGTTATAATGCTGCAGAGGTAATTATGTTGACCAGCCCGAGGAGCATGTTAAGCGCGCTGTCATTGATGGCACCGCTAACCTTATCACATTGTGCTTTGAACTAAGCAACGTGAAAAAATCATTTCAAATCACACAGATTACGAAATATACCAATGCATAAAAGGGATCATATGTATACAATCATAAGGAAAATAGTGAAAGCTGTGAATTCGTACAAAAAAGTTTAACACTACTTGGGAATGTCAAGTTGAGTCTGAGAATCTGGACGATACTAAAAGAATCATGTTGATTCAGATTTGAACATCACTGTACCTAGTAATTGATACTGGAATATTGGTTAATACACAGTATGTAAGATTGTAATTTTAGGGTTGCGTTTACAAGTCTCCTTAAGTATAGTGATAATAAGAGAAAGTTAATGATACTCATGAAAGAGAGCAATGTTTCGATAACAATAAATATAAAGATAAGGAACAATAATGTATATTGATAGCTGGCTGGTTGGATAGATTAAGCCAGCTTTATGCTGGCATGGGCTCTTGCTTTTCAACAGCCCCTAGCTGGTGATTGATGTAGTATTCCTCTCTGCAACGTACTATTCGGCTTTTCCATTGTAGACTTTTGTATTATGGTCCCCAATCTGATTTGACAGAAGCCATTAGTAGCTAGTTGGCTTCTGAGTCGAGAAAAGTCACACATCTCCCATGAGGGCTCACTGACCTGTACTAACCCTTCTACCTGACCTTTTTTGCTCTCACCATTGTTGTCAGAGCCTTCTGTGATTGTGACTCCACCCCCTCACACCTGCATGACCGATGCCTGAATCAAACACCTCTCGACCCAAGATAGCCTATTGTACTATGTCTTCTACCTTTCCTCTGCTGCCTTTCAATGACAATTTCAGGTAGTTAGAAGGATTAGCGTTGAAGATGAAAGGACCCGAGGAAAATCAATCCAGCCTGAATCAGATGCAACCAGACTCCACAAACGGGTATAGACAAGGCCTGACCTGGCCTACCAATTTTCACACCGCCCAAATCTTTTCCAGTTGTGAGAATGCTCTGCATTGCGCTCTAGCTACCTACTGCAGTACTGCTCCTTGTTAGTGGTATCACACCTGACGACTCGACCCGCTGCTATCTCTGCCCTGTGTCTTGATGGTAAACCTTAACCTCTGCATTTCCTGCAGACTGGACTCTGCCTAAAATTCCATGTTGACAACCTATCTATGCCCTCGTCCTTGAAGTCCCCGCAGGACTCCACATATGAGAAGCGTCATCTGTCGATCCCTGCAAGCAAATTACATCCTTCTGTCGATGCTCTGTCTCTGACAATGCCTGTCTCATCCACAGACAGAGGTAACTGAAATTGGAAGTTGTTCCTCTGTCACATCCTGTTCCTTACACTTATTCCTTGTTTCAACTGTTTTTCTCATAATCCCATTGTTTTCCTATTATGAATTTTAGTATTAATGTCACGAGTGCCATGGAGCCAGATGGTGCTCCTGTAATTTACATCTTTTGATTGCCTTATAGAAATTATATTAATTTGTGGAAAAAATTACTGTTACGTTTAATCCATTAAAAGTAATTTTGGTATTTCTATTAAGGTTTTTTACTATTCTGCTCATAGCTTGCGAACTCCCCAATCGGTTTAGGCGTGTACACACAAAGCATATTTTTGAGAAGCCAGACCCAAGGAAAGGTAAACCTCTTTGTAACCAGATTCATTCATCCTTGCCTATATGCAAGTTGCCCCTGTGGACTGGAAGCCTCTATTCTCTCTCCCATTGGCTGCTCTGGATTTACTCGCCACAGGGGGCCTTGGATGAGGGCGGAGCCTACCCAGGCAAGATCTTAAAAGAGCAAGGCCGCAGCTGCTCTCTCTCATATCCTCTCAGAACTTCCTCAGACTTTCCCAAGCCCTGCAGACTCCACTTCACCTCTTCTGCTCCCCTGCCACCTCTGGAGGGATCCCACAAGTGTTCTTATACCTCTATACTGCATAGGAAACTACCAAACCCAGGATTTCCAGGTACTGTGAGATGTAATTTCTAGTGAAGTCAGGGAATCATTTTGCCTCTTGTTTGTATTTCATTTCCATTCTTTCAAGGCGACTTCTCCCCCTTCTTTGTTCAGCTTCTCACTCCCCCAGTGCGTGATTAATTCCCTTGTGATGCTAGTAAACATCCCCTAGTTAATTGAAGCAACGTAATAGTCCTTTCTGTGTAAACTCCCAGTCATTTGTAATATTTTTAGCTTAGAGCAAGTTGTATGTAACGTTCCCCACGTGTTCCTTGCCTTAGTACTGATGCTAGAATGCAATCTCTTTGCAGACAAACATCGTGCCTGATGGTGAGAGAAATTGGGCACCCTTTGGAATAAGGCTTGCATTGAAATAACCCATTTTGTGTAATTTCTGATCTCTGTGTCTGGTTTATTTCCAAGCCACGTGTTTCTGGTGGATCGACAATCAACCACCTCATTAGTTCCTGGACCTACCATAACTTAATGTAAATATAGTGAATTTAAAACTGAAGTCCAGAGTTTATGTAAATTCCTCCTTTTTCAGTAATATCGGCCTTCTGCCGTAGATTCTTTGTTTGTGATAACTCTCATCCCTCCAGTGAAGGCCATTTTTAAGATGTTAGACTACATTTTCAAGTAGGGAATGAGCAGGTCATAACAAAATGGCGACCATTCCACTCTCGTGTGAAAAGTACTTTTCATTTCCAGTCGTAGCGATCTAAAACTGGTATCATGAGAGAAATGAATCTGAACTCCTTTTGATATTTTTTGAGCAAGCAAAATACAAGGTTTCCCAATTCCCCACAACAGAAAAAAGGTAAATTTTTGTTTTCTAGTTATTTGTGTAGAACTAAGTATTCTAGTTAGGGGTGTATGAAATCTTACTGCCATTATAGCGATAGGAAGATATTAGAACCACATGCATGCCGATAGACGAGAGAGAGAAATTTAACCTTACCTTCTCTTTTTTTGTGTGCCACTGCATAAAGCATATGGGTATTTAGGGAGAAAATTCAAAATGAAAATAAGTGCCCTATTTCGTGAATTCCAAATGTAAACTGTCGAATCTTGTGTTGTAAAGAGATTTCTGGGTTAGGATTTTTAACGTGAATCAGTGCGCTGTTCATTGTGTCTGAGCACACTCTCTCTCCCTCTCTCTCACACTCTCTCTCTCACTGGTCGCTTGCAGGTCTAAACAGGATAGAATTTAAATCCTTGGCCACGTATCTAATTGAGTCTATCCATTGCCCTGTTTATGACCAAAAGAACAGAAAAATAAGTAGAAAAGAAAAACAAGTGTTAGCGTAAATTCATTTAACGTTAGAATAAGGATCATCAACGGTCAGCGTTTTTGTATTTCTGTGCAGAGAGCAATAATAAGGGCAAATACTTTTTGCTTTCCATAAAGGCCACATGGTTTTCCCTTTCCCTAAATTCCCCTAACGAGGCCTTGAAAATCCAGGTGTGATTTCTCCCCCTTCTGTCTAACTGGCCCGTGTGAAGGCCAAATTCTCCAGGGATTTAAATTGGGGGAATTGAAAGGTCTTAGGTTCGTGAGAGATAGCTAGGGTGACAAGGGTACGTCAGGGAGTTCTGTGGAGTTGGTAATTATGCAGCAGTGAGAGAATTTTTATTTTGGTTCCTCCTCTTCCCTTTAGCGTTTATGACGCTAGCGTAAAAATACGAATTCTGAGTATAGCTAGGTTGAAAGGGTAAGATAGACCAGGGATTCGCATTGGTAAAAAAAGAAAAAGAAATTTCTTTATCCCCTTCTCATCTTTGTCTTCGAGATGATCAAAAAAAGACCTCAAATATACATTTTTATTTTATCAATTGCATGGACCACTTTTTTTATGCTGAGTTTTCCGTGAACATGTCGTACTAAACCCTATATTCGTTGTTATTTACAACCCAGTTGAACTGGCATTTACAGATCCCGTTACAAAGCCGTATTCGCTTTGAGGTTTCTGCGTTCACAAAGTCCATTTGCTAAGCCACGACTTTTCACGTTGAGTTTTCCATGAATTCGTGGCAGGATTGTTTTTTTTTATTTACAAACCAGTACTCGCATTGAGGTTTCCATGTTTGCGAAGTTCATTTGCTACACCACAACTTTTCACATTGAGTTTTCCGTGAATTCTTGGCAAGATTCCCTTGTTTTTTCTACCAACCAGTACTCGCACTGAGGTTTCTGCGTGT
>NC_061107.1:47033283-47038438 GCF_015104395.2 Macrobrachium nipponense | reverse complement strand
GGTTTCTGCGTGTACGAAGTTCATTCACCATGACTTTTCACGTTGAGTTTTCTATGAAATTGTGGTTTTTTACAAACCAGTAGTTGCGTTAAGGTTTAAGCGTTTACGAAGTTCATTTGCAACACCACAACTTTTCAAGTTGAGTTTCCATGAATTCGTGGCAAGATTCCTTTTTTGCTACACCACGACATTGAGTTTTCCGTGAATTCATGGCAAGATTCATTCTTTGTTTTTTTCTATTTACAAGCCAGTACTCGCGTTTTTACGAAATTTATTGCTAAATTCGTTATCAGCGTTTAGTCTTCCATAAATAACTGTAAATTACAGAGATCTTACTCGCCAGTAGTAACTGTATTTACAGGGATTTTACGGTCATTTTGCTAAGTATTGGCTTTGAGTATTCCGCATACCCCGGACAACATTTCAGTTTTGCGACTGCCTTCCAGCCTATTATTCTCAGGCTAAACTACCTGCATTTTACTGCTGAGAAGATGGCCAGTAATGCAGCACTGGAGGAGGTGAAGGCCTTCACCGAAGCCGGAAGAATCATGGGGCTGGAGGGTCCAAAACTTATTAATTGGGTGAACGATAAAATGAAAGAAGCTACAGAGAGAGCCTACCAGAAAGCCGAAAGGGAGTAGAGAGAAGCCCAAGAGAAAAGAGAAGCAGCTGAGAAAGAAGCACAAGAGAGAAGAGAAGCAGCTGAAAGAGTATTCCAAGCAGTCAAAATTTCGAAAGAAAGAGAAGCCCAGGTGAGAAGAGAAGCTGCAGTAAGAGCCTATCAACTGGCTATGGCAGTCCAGAGTGATACTCTGGCACCCCCGAGTGCTGCGCCCCCTATGCCCCATCCTTCACACTCTCACCTCCACAGCATGGGAGCCCTCATTAGGACTTGGGACGATAGCAAACCTGACACCTGGCTTGATAATGTGAGCAGGTGTTTGAGAACTTCAATCCAACCCCTCAGGGTGTGGCCCTCCTCCTTGGCAAGCATCTCGCTGGCAAAGGGCAGACTGCATTCGAGGCCCTTCCCCTGAATGAGTGACAAGATCTCGCCCTTGTCCAAAAGGCAATCCTTGGGGCTTACGAGTTAAACCCAGATCGGTGGAGGCAGAAATGGAGGACCATGCCCAAGGAGGCTAACCAAACATTGACAGAATGGGTAGCCAAGAAGACACCACACTTCAGAGGTGGACGAAGGCCTCCAACGCAACACCTGTTGAGGAAGTCTTAGAACTCTTTCAATTTGAGGACTTCCTGTCCTACATTCCCCCTGATCTTGCCACCCACTTGGTGGACAAGGCCCCTAAAACTATTTTTGAGTGCAATAAATAGGCAGATGCCTATGACACCCACCATCTGCTGCAGAGTTCTTTAGAGAAGAAAATATGCCCTTCTCTCCCTCTCACTCACGCTGCCATCTCTCAGCCTACTCAGTGCCCCAATATTCCTCCATAGAAACCTGTGTGGGCATTGCAATTAAACAGGTCACAACACGAAGCAGTTCCTCTCAAAGGTGGATCCTCCTCAGCAAGCTGCCACTACTCCTCAGAATGGACTATCACAACATCCTAATAACAAACAAAATGGCCATTGGAACAGATACAACAGGCCTAGACCTGATTTTAGCAAGAGTTTATGTGACTCATGGAAAGTGCATGGTCACACTGCTGCCTGGGCGGGATGCCCAAAGAAAGCTCTAATTTCTGCCATTGCTATGGCTGTGATGAATCCTTTAGCTCTAGGCCCTCCTGCTCAGGGCCCCATATTTGTCATGCCTCCCAGAGGTCGCTATCCTGCCCACCAGGTCCGAGCTTTCAACGAAATTGGTGCGCAAGTATCCATCATTCGAGAGAATAAAATTCCTTATGGAGCTCAGGTTGATAGGCACCAATTCATCACAATAGAGAGCCTCAACCATGTCAAGATGTTCTTGCCTACTGTACAGTTGAGGGTTAATGTCCTCAATGAGGCAGCCTCACAAACCACCCTGAAGTCGGTCATCCCAACGAGTAAGCCCATCCTGAATACCGTTACCTCATCCACTACCCCTCAGTCAGTAGCAAACCTGTCCCGATTAATGCCCACACATCACTAGGCACGGGGACAAGTGCCAGTGCCCCGGTTGTCACAGCAGCCAGAGCTTTTCAGAAACCTTACGAGAGTCAATAGTCTCTCTGCACTCTTACCTGGCACAGTGCCACCTTCTAATAGAGAATTCTGACCTTCTACATCCAAGGGAGAGTGCCATATTCTGCTACTTTTACTTCTTTATCCTTTTGTAACTTTCTTTTATTTGTACTTTCTACATCTCTTCCTCCATAGTTTCATTTCCTCTTCATCACTGCCTTTAGTCATTTATTTCCAGTGTATGCTTTGCTTTGTTCCCTATGATGAAATTAATACTGTTAGGGCTATTAACACACCTACGAACGTTTCATATCGCCCCATCAGGGCCAACTAATAATATGTGTTGCCTTAAACAATAAGGTGGCAGTATTATATGTGATAGAATTAAGTATACTATTAACCCCGTACGTTACCTTTTATCTAATCATTGTTTGCTGTTAAATTTAGCAGTTATTTCCAGTGTGACATTATATTTTAAGAGTAATCTTTACTAGATATAGCAAGTTGTTAGTCTTTTAGTCGTGTCACGCTTTATTTTCTAATAAGCTTGATCAGTAACTTACAAGAATTCAATTATTTTAAATCCTCTGCCTGTCAAGTAAACCTTCATGAATATTTTCATCGGCAGAGCTTTAATCTCGTTTATATTATAAGTCCACTCAAGGGAGTATGGAAGGCTCAGTAATTTACATTTGTCATATGTCCTTGTTTCTGGCTTGTCTTGTCCATTCCAACCCATCTAGAGTTTGAAATGTCCTCTAGAATGGGGAGGTGTTTAGGATATTAAGCAGGCATCAAGGAAAGGTAAGACCTCTTTGTAACCAGATTCATTCATCCTTGCCTATTTGCAAGTTGCCCCTGTTAACTGGAAACCTTCATTCTCTCTAAAACCCTCTTTGCTCCCATTGGCTACTCTGGATTTACTCGCCACAGAGGGCCATGGATGAGGGCGGAGCCTACCTAGGTGAGATTTTAAAAGAGCAGGGCCACAGCAGCTCTCTCTCAGAACCTCTCAGAACTTCATCAGACTTTCTCAAGCTCTGCAAACTCCACTTCATCCCTTCTGCTCCCCTGCAGGGATCCTACAAGTGTTCTTATACCTCCATAATACACAGGAATATCAGCAGATAACAAGACTACCAAACCCTGGATTTCCAGGTACTGTGAGATTTAATTTCTAGTGCAGTCAGGGAATCATTTTGCCTCTTGTTTGTATTTCATTTCTGTTCTTCCAAGGCGACTCCTCCCTTCTTTGTTCAGCTTCTCACTTCCCCAATTTTGGTTCACTGCTGTGATTAATTCCCTTATGATGCTAGTAAACATCCCCTAGTTAATTCAAGCAACATAATAGTCCTTGCTGTGTAAACTCCCAGTCATTTCATACCCTTGAGTGGGTTGTAATATTTTTAGCTAAGAGCAAGTAGTGTGAAACGTTCCATATGCATTCCTCGCCTTTGTACTGATGCTAGAATGCAATCTCTTTGCAGACAAACACCGTGCCTGATTGTGAGAGAAATTTGGAACCCTTTGGAATAAGGCATGCATTGAAATAACCCGTTTTGTGCAAATTCTGATTTCTGTGTCTGATTCATTTCCCAGCCATGTGTTTCCGGTGGATCGACATTCAACCACAGCATTAGTTCCTGGACCTGCCGTAACTTAATGTAAATATAGTTCATTTAAAACTGAAGTCTAGAGTTTATGTAAATTCCTCCCTTTTCAGTAATATCGGCCTTCTGCTGTAGATTTTTTGTTTGTGATAACTCTCATCTCTCCAGTCAAGGCCAATTTTAAGAGTGTTAGAAATTTTTCAGGAGATGCACTTCCTAACAATATATATATATATATAAATATATATATATATATATATATATATATATATATATATATATATATATAGATATATATATATATATATATATATATATATATATATATATATCTATAGATATATATATATATATATATATATATATATATATATATATATATATATATATATATATATATATATATATATATATATATATATATATATATATATATATATATATATATATCTATATATATCTATAGATATATATATAATATATATATATATATATATATATATATATATATATATATATATATATATATATATATATATATATATATATATATATATATACTATAGATTATATAGATATATATATATATATATATATATATATATATATATATATATATATATCATATATATATATATATATATATATATATATATATATATATATATATATATATCTAGCTACAAATGTCCTTTAATATCTAATTCACTCTACCTCGGAATTAATATATTTTTTTTCATATATACTTAACTGAAGGGGAATTTTTATTAGACGATAATAGAATTGTCACCACCCAGGCGTGAACCCAGGACACCATACAAATCCAGGAACGTCAGTGAAGCTTTTACCCTCTCCACCACCGCAAGAGGCTATAAGTTAATGCTGTCTCTCACCCTCAAATACCTTTTCGCGCTCAGGTATTCGCTGATTTGGAGCCAGCATTACCCTACCTCGACCTCGGTAGTGTTGTAGTGCTTATGACAGCACATAGCCATTAATATAAGTCATATCACATTACCGTGATTCATATACCTACATCGAGCTACAAATGTCCTTTAATATCTAATTCACTCTACCTCGGAATTAATATATTTTCATATATGCTTAACCAAAGGGGAATTTTTATTAGGTGATAATAGAATTGTCGGTGCCTAGGCGCAAACCCAGGACATCAGACAAATCCAGGAACGTCAGTGAAGCTTTTACCAACTCCACCACTGCAAGAGGCTATAAGTTAATGGCGTCTCTCACCCTCAAATACCTTTTGCGCTCAGGTATTCTCTGATTTGGAGCCAGCATTAAAACACCTCGACCTCGGAAGTGTTGTAGTGCTTATGAGAGCAGGTAGCCATTAATGTAAGTCATATCACATTACCGTGATTCATATACAAACATCGAGCTACAAATGTCCTTTA
>NC_061107.1:47025783-47028283 GCF_015104395.2 Macrobrachium nipponense | reverse complement strand
GAGGGAAGGGTCCCATGACATCTATATGCATTCTGATAAATTTAATTGGCTCCACGGGCCACATGCGAGCCTTTGGAATGGCATGTTTGTGGTTTTTCATGGTATTGCATATATGGCACTGACTGATGAATTTTGTAATGTCCGTTCTCATTCCTATAAAAAAAAAAAAAAAAAAACATAAAAGATTCTCGTGCCCTCCTTTGGGACCTTTCTGTGCCTACATGTCCTGCATAGGGACTTAGTGTATTGTGTGGATGCCTTTGTCTACCAAAGAGGGAGGAAGGACGACGCGAGCTCGGATATCGCCCAGTCTCTTCTCATATTTACAAAATAAAATATCTCCTTCAATGAAGAACATATCTTTGGGCACCTTTAGGAAATCGGGAAACTCGTTACTGTTCGATCCAGGGCTCGGACTTCTGACCCCTTATCATCTCTTCCACACTGGCCGCCTGCAGTAATTAAAACTAAACAACCTTCCATAGGCTGCATCGATCCTGTCACTAAGTGTTCTTCTAACAGACACACACTTACGCCGGCGTTGATCAACGCCCTTTCCTGTCACTCCCCTACCTATATTTGCACGATTTGCACACGGCTTCTTTCGTGAATGAAGGGTGGGAGGCAGGCCCTTGTATTACCTTCTCTCCTGACACCCTAAATGTTCGGGCATGGGCAGCAGTGGTTGGTGGAGAGTTCTCCATTACCACTCGATGGGTTGGCTGACTCCAACCCCCCTCCCCGGCAAGGTGTCCCTTGAGTTTTCCAGGGACAAGTTTCGTTGTTTGGACCCGATGGCCGTGAGTGTAGTCAGAGGTCCTCCTGACTCCTCCACGCCGACTACCCCGTCCTCTCCTTGGTGAGGGGGGAACGTTGTTCCGCTGGCCGTTGCCGTTTTTTGAACAAGTGTTCATGAGGTGGTGGTCTTTTCTTTGCATCGAAAATAATGTCGTGGCTCGGTGAGAGAGGGGCTCTGGGCGCTCAGGTGGCCCTCCCTTCAACACCTCCAGCATTGACCAATGTGTTATTCGCGGCTGGTTTCCCCTTGTCTCTTCGAAGGTCCTGGATGCGTGACCGTGCCCCCTGGTGTTCAATTAGATATCAATTCACAGAAACCTATTCCCCACTCCCCACCCCGCCGCTGTAAAGGGCCCTCTTTGCTAGCCCATATATGAGAGGACCCCTAAAGTCACCGCCCTAGGTCACCTACACACCCTAAATCCACCCATCATTTGAACCTGACTCATAGAAAACGGATTGTTTAAAAAAAGACTTGGCTAAATGAAATGATCCACAAATGAAACTGAAAAAGTGAGAGATCGCTCTTTGAACACAGATATGTTTGCTCAACAACCTGCAATGCTGTAGTGAATACGTAAGATTCGTATTTGTTTTTTGTCCAAAGCCCATGGCAATTCCGCAATGTTTCGGATAGTTTCTGGACATGTTTAAATCGATTATTGATTTGCATCTCGTTCCCAAAACGATTCTGCATAGTACCTTGTCAAGCATTTACAGGAAGTGACGTCATTTTTTTTTCTAGAACACTCCATGACGTCTTTTAAGAGTTCGGCTCTTTTGAACTGAAGAAAGAATTCTCATTGATTCTGAGACCGTGTATCATGCGTGATACGTTAACTAAAGGAAACTTAAAAACTTGTAAAGTAATTTGATTGTTGTTAACTCTGTTTTGTTAACTTATTATGAGATCTAATATTTGTTATTGAAACAGTGTGACTCTCGCAACAGTGCTTATTAGCTTGTTTTGGTAACAGGTATATCAAGTGTTCGGTGAATTTTGACGCTGCAGCAAAAGTAAAAATTTGAGGTACATAGGAAAGCGATATTCTTACAATTGAAGTCAAGGCTTAAAAAGACCATTCATACTCTTGCCTTTAGAGCACTCAGTCTTATTTTATTTGCCATGAAAGTTCAAATATCTGGTTGCTTTGAGGTAACTTTGAATTCTATGATTGGCAAGTGTAATAGCCAGGTATTTAGAAGGGTCTGTGAACCTAAACATGGTAACGTTGGTCGACCTGAAAACATTTTCTTCATACACACAAAGAAAAAAACTTCAAATTAGTGTTGGTAACTGAACTAAACTCTGAAATACTATTCTAGAAACATAAGCAAGATTTCATCTATCAGGGAAAAATTGGATGAAAGAAATCAAAAGACAAACCCAAAATCAAACGCAGATAAGCCTTATATAGACAGAACGAATCACCCTCTGCAATACACGGGAACCTAAACCAATCCCTCATAGATTCAACAAAATAAAATGTCGCAGAGTAATCAGTCTCTTCACTCTGTTATTCCGGTAATCAGACGCCTTTCATAGGGCTAATTCAAGGAAGAGTTTTTGTCAAAAAGAAAACATAGCGGCATTAAAATCAAATGACATGGTGCATAAAATAATAAAAAGGGAAATGCATTAAAAATAAAAATAAAACATTGAAAATAAAAGTTCACTGCATCGGTACGTCACATAGCGAAT
>NC_061107.1:47015783-47023283 GCF_015104395.2 Macrobrachium nipponense | reverse complement strand
AATACACGGGCGGATGAGTCTCCGATTTTTGTGTAGTATGACGAAATTTGAATAAAGAAAAACCTATTGGCGATACAAAAAGAAATACAAAGAAATAAAGAATAATTTTTTTTTTTTTTGTAGTACATCTGTTATTCGGAGAATGCTATGAATTATTCCGTAGCGTCTGTTAAAACTTTTACATATTGAACATAAAAAGTAAACTTTATTAGACTATCACCATTAAGCAATAGGCTAAGATCTGGCAAAAGATGTAACTTGACAAAAAGGAAACTTTGCCTAAACAGTTTTTTTCTTGAACATGATTTTTTTTTTTTTATCAAACTTTACCAACAGACTGAGATGCGGCAGACGATAAAAAAAGATGAAAACACTTAAAGAAAACTTTGTCAAACTTTAACAACGCTCAACAACAGACTAAGATCTGTCAGATAATGTAACCGGACAAAAAGAAAACTTCATCAAACTATATCTGTAAGGTTACATCTGGCAAACGATGTAACCTTACAAAATGAAAACTTTGCATAAACATCTTTTTTGAACAGGTTTTTGAACATCAAACTTTAACAATAGACTGAGGTCTGGCAGGTTATATAACCAAACAAAAGGAAAACTTGATCAAACTTTAACACAATTTAACAACTGAGCTCTGGCAGATGATGTAACTTGGTAAAAATAAAAAAAAATCATCAAACTGTTTAACAACAGGACTGAGATCGGGCAGACGATGTAACCTGACGAAAATAAAACTGAAAAATGCCTTTTTTTCTTGAGCATGTTTTTTTGTCAATCAGACTTTAACAATAGACTGAGAGGTGGCAGATGATGTAACCTGACAAAAAGAAAATATGATCAAATTCTAGTACCGTTTAGCAACAGACTGAAATCTGGCAGATAATGTAACCTAACAAAAAGAAAACTTCATCAGACTATCACTGTTTAATAGCAGACAGATCTAGCCAGAAGTTGTAACTGGCAAAAAGCTAACGTTGTATAAACAGATTTTTCTTGTACAGGTTTTTTGTTCATCAAACTTTAACAATAGACTGAGATCTGGAGATGATGTACCCTGACAAAAATAAAACTTTATCAAACTTTAGCAATGTTTAACAACAGACTGAGGTTTGGCAACTGGTGTAACCTGACAAAAAGAAAACTTTATCAAACTTTAACACCATTGAACAAAAGACTGAGATTTAGCAGATGATGTAATCTAGCTAACAGCAAACTTCATCTAATTTTATTACTGTTTAACAACAGACTGAACATGCTTTTGTGCATCAAACTTTAGCAACAGACTGAGATCTGGCAGATGATATAACCTAAAAAAAAAAAGAATACCTTATAAAACTTTATCACTATTACACAACAAACTAAGATCTGGCAAATGATGTCACCTGACATGAAGAAAACCTTATCAGAATTTATTACTGTAAACAACTGACTGAGATCTGGCAAAAATAAAACCTTGCATAAACCGATTTTTTCTTACCATCAAACTTTATCAAGTAGCAACAGACTGAGATCTGGCAAATGATGTCACCTGACAAAAAGAAAACCTTATCAAACTTTATGACGTAAACTGACAAAAAGAAAACTTTGCATAAAAAGCTTTTTCATGAACAGGTTTTTTCTTCAAACTTTCTTAACAGACTGAACTCAGGAAGATAATGTTGTAGGGCACCACGCAGACCCTCACACCGACAACAAGCATCTCTGCAAGCCAAAAGTACGTATACAAGAAATGCATCTTTTGCACCTATATTATCATTCATATTAATGTTATGTTAAATGTATTATTATTACCACATGTATTAGAGCTATATGCATCATATCTTCTTTCGTGTCTTGTACATCGATTCAGATACATATTTCCATTCCTCAACAAACAGTTGATTGTAATGTGACCTCTGTTTTGTTCAAATCGTGTCAGGCTCGACATTTCCACTTACAAGATATATTGACCTGTTGGTTTGTTGTCTGAATAAATCAGTTTAACAATAGAATGAGATCTTGCAGAAGATGTAATCTAACAAAGATAAAACTAACAAACTTTATTACCGTTTAACAATATATTGAGATCAGGCAAATGATGTAATTGCCTAAAAGAATATTTCGTAAAACTTTATCACCGTTTAACAACAGACTGAAGTCTGGCGGATGAAATAACAAGCAAAGAGAAACCTCTAGCAAACATTATAACAATTTAACAACAGAATCAGATCTGGCAGATGATGAAACCTGACAAAAAGAAAATTCAATTCAACAAAATTCATCACCATTGAACAACAGGCTAGGGTCTGGCAGCTGATGTAACCTAACAAAGAGATATCTTCATCAAACTTTAGCAGTGTTTAACAAAGACTGAGATCTGGCAGATAATTAAACTTGACAAAAAGAAAACTGCATAAACCGCTTTTGCTTGAACAGGTTTTTTGTCCATCAGACTTTAACAACAGATGTAACATGATGAAAAGAAAACTTTGTCAAACTTTATCACCGTATAACAACAGACTGAGATATAGCAGATGATGTGATGCGAAGAAAAGAAAACCTTATCAAATTTTATCACTGTTCATCAACAACGGACTTAGATCTTGAAGATGGTGTAACTTACGAAAAGAGAAAAGTTTATCAAATTTTATCACTGTTTAACAACAGACTGAGCTCTTGCATATAATGTAATCTGACAGAAAGAGCACAGGCATTAGGTGTTAGTCTAAAATTAGCGTTGTGCAACAAGACATGCAAACAAGAATGGATTTATTTCAATATTTTAAATGTGAAGAAATTATAAATATTTCTAGTCTCAGTCAAGATAATTAGATTTATGACGATAACTACTTTGCTTCATGAACTGATCATATTAGGAATGAAAAGCCAGATATCTCAGCGAATATTTCATTGTTGAGACCAAAAAGCAATTATTTGAAGTTAAAAAAAAGTTGGAAATGAAACTCACAGAGCAAGCAGGATAGGACTAAATTAACTGGAACGACAGTGCAAGACGGGAAATAATCGTTATGAAAGATACGCAGCCAACCACAATAATTGGTGGATTTCATTGCAGCATTTGAGGCTGAACAGATCATCCTCAAGTAGATCGGTTGAAATAGGAAGGTAAATGTTGATTGTGTAGTCACTAACAGAAAATAAATTTGATGGAGGGTTTTATTCTTTCACAAAATATACAGGAGAGACTTTTCATAGGTTTAAGTATTAGATGGTGTATAATGAATTCTTTAAAATATATGTTAACAATAGCATAACTAGGAACGTTGTATTGCTAATTAAAGTTCTAATATAGCTATTTTATTTCAAAATCACTAATCATTCAAAGAGATACATAGAGTGACGCGTTGAAATATGTTTCTCCAGTCCCTTTGAGTAGTGTGTCATAAGTATACATACTTCCTTTATGTTTCAGTATTTTTTACAATATATACACGCTGTTACGGGAACATCTAAAGTGTCCTACTAGTGTTTTTAAGCGTTCCTAACTAGGGAGAACTTGTCTCTGATTTTTTATTACTATTAGCCACAGGCTTTGGAGTAATACGATTAAAATAATCAGGGAGAGAAAGAAATAGATCTAGAAAAGGACACCTTAAATTTTCTAATTCATCCATGATTTTTGTATCAATTGCAGTGAAAATTCCGCATCTTCAAATCTACTGTTCCAAATCTATCGTGATGTAGCCTTCGTTCATCCTCAGTGAATTTTTAACACAAGTTGCAAATTATCAATTCATTAAGCAGAATTGATTCTCAAAGAATATTTAACAAATCAAAAGTCCTTGCGTTCTGATTTTCATTTTAATAATAGCCGTCTGAAGTTGACGTGACGGAGTATATATACTGTATTTTATTTTCATCACTGTAGTGAGAGAGAGAGAGAGAGAGAGAGAGAGAGAGAGAGAGAGAGAGAGAGAGAGAGAGAGAGAGCATTGTAAACAAAATAGCTTCTCGAAAGACAATGGAAAGAATCTCTGGCATTAATGATGTTCCAAAATTGTCAAATATCTACAACAATATTCAGTAATTCTGTCGTTACTTTACTACTTAATGATGTATTTTTGGATTTATTCAGTTTTTATTATTTTTTTTTTATACTTGAGATTGATAAATTATTGAGAAATACAGTAAACATAACGAACTGGAATATGAATACCTTTCCTCTGCGAATCTGGTTGAAGGCGAAACTTTTAAATATTTTTTGTGTTCAGATGTCGGGAGGGGAGGGGGGCCTGTTGGTATGTAGGGGAAGAGGAGGTAGGGGGTAGGAGGGAAGGGGATTGACATTTCATGCCCTTATTTAACGTCTGTTTGTGATAAAGACAATATTAGATAAGGAACGAGGGACATTACACGTAGTCTTGAAATAAGTCACAGAAAAAGACTTAAACAGGCGATGACTAAAAGCGCAAACACATTTCATTCTATTTATGCAGTTTACAACTGAGTAATGTTAACCCGGATGTGGAGGTGGTTATCTGAGAGCAGGAAAAAAGTAAAACACAATAAAACTGACAATTTGTTTAGAAACATTACAACATTTCTGACAATAAAATAGGTTTTGGTGGATCGGAAGTCAACGAGCGTCGAAGTTGGTATTTTATGTGGATACCTTTAAAGAGTTATTTGCCGATGCAGAAATCAATTTAGAAGTTAGTTTCTACCTTCTTTTTAATCCCTGTAGCAGTAACCCCATCTTATCAAGGTTATAAATCACGGCTTCAAAGCCTTATTATGTATTAGTACCACGGGAATTCATTTATCGAACATTTAGAAATCGCTCAAATTCTTCTTCTTCTTCTTCTTCTTCTTCTTCTTCTTCTTAACATAATCCTCAGTAGGGATCACTGTTTTTAATGGGCCTTTTTCAACGGCTCAATTCATAATTTGTATTAGCAAATGACGAGAAGTTTTTTTTTTCACAGTGTCCAAAAATGAGATAATCCGTCACCATAGACATCATACAATTGAAAAAAAAAGTATGAAGGCATACAGTCATGATAAAAAACCAAAAATAACGTGGAATCATGCAGAAAATAAGAAATGAAGCATCAATAGCAAAATATAGATCTTCAGGATATGTACATACGTTATTTAGAATACCCGGAAACAGCTAACCTATACATTTAATAATTCATGAGTTCAGTCATATATAAACTTTTTAGTATATACGTTTTCTATTCTGAAATTGGAGAGAGAGAGAATTCTCGGTGACACACAGAAAAATCAGTCATTCAATCTTTTGTAGACAATACACATTATACGTACAAGAAATTTCTAGTCTCATCATTTATTAAATAACATCTGGGTAAAAATGATTAAGATTAGATGTTCCCCTCCATGTCCTTCATTTAATGAATGCTTCTCAGAAACCACCATCCGTCATTTTGTGGGGTCGCCTTTCTGAATTGCAAAAATTTATAAATAAAAGGAGGAGAATAAACTTCAGGTAACGGATCTGCTATCTTAGCAGATGAGCAAGAAAGAATATTGATACCTTGTAATGAATAAGTTATGAAGATTTGGTTATAAACCCAGGCATTAGGGTACCTTCAGCTGATTGAGAGTTGAAAACACGGCAAAAGAGTTGTAGTGGTTGGGCATTAAGATGAAGAGATCCCGAAAATAAATAAGATGATTCATAAGGATCTAAAGGTTTGAGATAAAAACAAACATTTGCAATAAGAAGTTTTAGTTACAGAAGTTAGCCAGCAAGACAAATGAAAGGACTCGTGAATGGGGGTAAAATAAATCGCTTAAAATGGACCCAGTGCACCAACGGCCATGATTTAGATGAATATTCACTGATTCAAAGAGTTTATAGACATTTACTTTGAAGAAAGACTACACAATTCTCTAGGCTCTGTTTTTCCCAAGATACAGAATGCTCTTTAAGAAAATTCGTTCTTTAACTATGAGAGAGAGAAATTTACATTGTCGGTGGTTCAGATCTTCTGTAATTGCTTTGCTTTGGAATGAAATCTTAACCCACTTCAGTTTTCTTACTCGTTTATACAAAAGTCTTCAATTTTTTTTGTTTTTTCTTTCTTGACTCGTTAGGTATCCTCTGAAATACATGAAAATACCCTGAATTTTGGTTATTCTTCTGAAAACAAACAGGTAGAAAAAGGAAAAATTTCATCAACCTTAAAAATTGCAGCCCTCTAGCCTCAGTAGTTTATTTAAAGTTAATGTTAGCCATAATCGTGCTTCTCGCAACGATATGCACAGGTCACAAACCTGGCCGTGGTTAAAGTTTCCCTGGCCGCAGTTCATATAGCATTATACCGAGACCACCAAACAAAAGATAGATGTTTTCGGTGTCCTTGGTTATACGCTGTACAGACACTATTGCGATTAAGAAAACTTCACGCATTTTTTTACTTTTTTTTTTTTTCCACCTAGTCTTTTCTGGTCATTGTTCTTTAAATACGTTATCCTTTTACTATAAAGGAAACATCCATTTAGCTAGTGCAATTAAGCTTCCTTCGAGTTCTCGAGATTATTGATATTAATAACCCATTTTCAGTTCTTTTTGTTCAGTACTTCTCTTTGTCACTGATCCCAACAAAGTTGACCCCAAGAAGAGGGAACGCTTCCAGCCCCAGCACCTCGCACCTCTCTTTGGGTCTTCCTCTCTGATCTGGGAAAATCTTCTTTAGACACGGTTTTCAGCTATTGGTAAACTATTAATATCCGTCTTTTTGGAAACAGCATATATTCAAGCATATCTCTCTCTCTCTCTCTCTCTCCTCTCTCAGATATCATTTGGATAAACACATATATCCGAAAATGTCAAGAGTTTCCGATGCGGAATTGGAGGTAAGTTTGCCTAGCGAAATCGATTCTGAAAATTTCATATTCTGGAGGAAAACCGCAGACAGAGCAAATATCTGTTTTTGGAAGGCAACGAAAGTCGGAAAGTTAATTCACTTCACGAGTACCATAATACGTCGAATGATGTAAAAATCCATAATGGTCATAATGTCTCAAAAATAGCCAATATAAACAAACATAAGGATGAATGCTGATTAGTTTGACTGATTTATACTATAACATCTATGAATCGACTCGCAGTGGAACGTGAATATTTCCTCGTTTTTTGTCTCCGCCTCTTTCACTCTACTGTGTGGATTGCAATTCTTTCCTCTAAATAATGTCTTCTTTCTATTTGACCCACTCCAGATTCATATGCAGTTTATTCTGTCTTGCCTTACGTAGCTCAGCAGGAATAATTTCACTTCATTGGAAACGTTGCATTTCTCTTGAAAGTCATTTCTATGTTTCAATCCCTATCTGTTGTTAAACCCTCTTACGTTCTTTTTGATTATTTTAGTTTTAATTAAGTTACTCAGAATATAATCGACATCAGGATCCTCTTCGCAACCGTCGAATTTGCACTCGAGGTAAATGAAGCTGTAGGCTCAAGAGGCCCCATGGTTTAAAAAAAGAGCACAAAAGGGAAACAATGGATAATAATGGAAT